>NW_027256199.1:0-27182 GCF_045679555.1 Salvelinus alpinus
CAGGATGATAGGAACACTGTGGACAGTTTTCAGCAAGTTGCAACATTGAAATACAGAAATAAACACTTTTCCAAAAACAAGCTCTAAATCATGTTGAAAAACAGAAATAAGCACTTTTCCAAAAACAAGCTCCAAATCATGTTGAAAAACAGAAATAAGCACTTTTCAAAAACAAGCTTCAAATCATGTTGAAATACAGAAATAAGCACTTTTCAAAAACAAGCTCCAAATCATGTTGAAATACAGAAATAAACACTTTTCCATAAACAAGCTCTAAATCATGTTTGATGCACTCTGTAAGTGAATTTTCTTTCAGTACTGTTTAATCAGGATGATAGGAACACTGTGGACAGTTTTCAGCAAGTTGCAACATTGAAATACAGAAATAAACACTTTTCCAAAAACAAGCTCTAAATCATGTTGAAAAACAGAAATAAACACTTTTCCATAAACAAGCTCTAAATCATGTTTGATGCACTCTGTAAGTGAATTTTTTTTTAGTACTGTTTAATCAGGATGATAGGAACACTGTGGACAGTTTTCAGCAAGTTGCAACATTGAAATACAGAAATAAACACTTTTCCAAAAACAAGCTCTAAATCATGTTGAAAAACAGAAATAAGCACTTTTCAAAAACAAGCTTCAAATCATGTTGAAATACAGAAATAGGCACTTTTCAAAAACAAGCTCCAAATCATGTTGAAATACAGAAATAAACACTTTTCCATAAACAAGCTCTAAATCATGTTTGATGCACTCTGTAAGTGATTTTTTTTTAGTACTGTTTAATCAGGATGATAGGAACACTGTGGACAGTTTTCAGCAAGTTGCAACATTGAAATACAGAAATAAACACTTTTCCAAAAACAAGCTCTAAATCATGTTGAAAAACAGAAATAAGCACTTTTCCAAAAACAAGCTCCAAATCATGTTGAAAAACAGAAATAAGCACTTTTCAAAAACAAGCTTCAAATCATGTTGAAATACAGAAATAAGCACTTTTCAAAAACAAGCTCCAAATCATGTTGAAATACAGAAATAAACACTTTTCCATAAACAAGCTCTAAATCATGTTTGATGCACTCTGTAAGTGATTTTTTTTTAGTACTGTTTAATCAGGATGATAGGAACACTGTGGACAGTTTTCAGCAAGTTGCAACATTGAAATACAGAAATAAACACTTTTCCAAAAACAAGCTCTAAATCATGTTGATGTGAAAAACAGAAATAAGCACTTTTCAAAAACAAGCTTCAAATCATGTTGAAATACAGAAATAAGCACTTTTCAAAAACAAGCTCCAAATCATGTTGAAATACAGAAATAAGCACTTTTCAAAAACAAGCTTCAAATCATGTTGAAATACAGAAATAGGCACTTTTCAAAAACAAGCTCCAAATCATGTTGAAATACAGAAATAAACACTTTTCCATAAACAAGCTCTAAATCATGTTTGATGCACTCTGTAAGTGATTTTCTTTTAGTACTGTTTAATCAGGATGATAGGAACACTGTGGACAGTTTTCAGCAAGTTGCAACATTGAAATACAGAAATAAACACTTTTCCAAAAACAAGCTCTAAATCATGTTGAAATACAGAAATAAACACTTTTCCAAAAACAAGCTCTAAATCATGTTGAAAAACAGAAATAAGCACTTTTCAAAAACAAGCTTCAAATCATGTTGAAATACAGAAATAAGCACTTTTCAAAAACAAGCTCCAAATCATGTTGAAATACAGAAATAAACACTTTTCCATAAACAAGCTCTAAATCATGTTTGATGCACTCTGTAAGTGATTTTTTTTTAGTACTGTTTAATCAGGATGATAGGAACACTGTGGACAGTTTTCAGCAAGTTGCAACATTGAAATACAGAAATAAACACTTTTCCAAAAACAAGCTCTAAATCATGTTGAGCACCAGAAGTAAGCACTTTTCCAAAAAACAGGCTCCAAGTCACGTTGAAAAACAGAAATAAGCACTTTTCAAAAACAAGCTCAAATCATGTTGAAATACAGAAATAAGCACTTTTCAAAAACAAGCTCCAAATCATGTTGAAATACAGAAATAAACACTTTTCCATAAACAAGCTCTAAATCATGTTTGATGCACTCTGTAAGTGAATTTTTTTTCAGTACTGTTTAATCAGGATGATAGGAACACTGTGGACAGTTTTCAGCAAGTTGCAACATTGAAATACAGAAATAAACACTTTTCCAAAAACAAGCTCTAAATCATGTTGAAATACAGAAATAAGCACTTTTCAAAAACAAGCTCCAAATCATGTTGAAATACAGAAATAAACACTTTTCCATAAACAAGCTCTAAATCATGTTTGATGCACTCTGTAAGTGAATTTTTTTCAGTACTGTTTAATCAGGATGATAGGAACACTGTGGACAGTTTTCAGCAAGTTGCAACATTGAAATACAGAAATAAACACTTTTCCAAAAACAAGCTCTAAATCATGTTGAAAAACAGAAATAAGCACTTTTCAAAAACAAGCTTCAAATCATGTTGAAAAACAGAAATAAGCACTTTTCAAAAACAAGCTTCAAATCATGTTGAAATACAGAAATAAGCACTTTTCAAAAACAAGCTCCAAATCATGTTGAAATACAGAAATAAACACTTTTCCATAAACAAGCTCTAAATCATGTTTGATGCACTCTGTAAGTGATTTTTTTTTTCAGTACTGTTTAATCAGGATGATAGGAACACTGTGGACAGTTTTCAGCAAGTTGCAACATTGAAAAACAGAAATAAGCACTTTTCAAAAACAAGCTCCAAATCATGTTGAAATACACAGAAATAAGCACTTTTCAAAAACAAGCTCCAAATCATGTTGAAATACAGAAATAAACACTTTTCCATAAACAAGCTCTAAATCATGTTTGATGCACTCTGTAAGTGATTTTTTTTCAGTACTGTTTAATCAGGATGATAGGAACACTGTGGACAGTTTTCAGCAAGTTGCAACATTGAAATACAGAAATAAACACTTTTCCAAAAACAAGCTCTAAATCATGTTGAAAAACAGAAATAAGCACTTTTCAAAAACAAGCTTCAAATCATGTTGAAATACAGAAATAAGCACTTTTCAAAAACAAGCTCCAAATCATGTTGAAATACAGAAATAAACACTTTTCCATAAACAAGCTCTAAATCATGTTTGATGCACTCTGTAAGTGAATTTTTTTTAGGACTGTTTAATCAGGATGATAGGAACACTGTGGACAGTTTTCAGCAAGTTGCAACATTGAAATACAGAAATAAACACTTTTCCAAAAACAAGCTCTAAATCATGTTGAAAAACAGAAATAAGCACTTTTCAAAAACAAGCTTCAAATCATGTTGAAAAACAGAAATAAGCACTTTTCAAAAACAAGCTTCAAATCATGTTGAAATACAGAAATAAGCACTTTTCAAAAACAAGCTCCAAATCATGTTGAAATACAGAAATAAACACTTTTCCATAAACAAGCTCTAAATCATGTTTGATGCACTCTGTAAGTGAATTTTTTTTCAGTACTGTTTAATCAGGATGATAGGAACACTGTGGACAGTTTTCAGCAAGTTGCAACATTGAAATACAGAAATAAACACTTTTCCAAAAACAAGCTCTAAATCATGTTGAAATACAGAAATAAGCACTTTTCAAAAACAAGCTCCAAATCATGTTGAAATACAGAAATAAACACTTTTCCATAAACAAGCTCTAAATCATGTTTGATGCACTCTGTAAGTGAATTTTCTTTCAGTACTGTTTAATCAGGATGATAGGAACACTGTGGACAGTTTTCAGCAAGTTGCAACATTGAAATACAGAAATAAACACTTTTCCATAAACAAGCTCTAAATCATGTTTGATGCACTCTGTAAGTGATTTTTTTTTAGTACTGTTTAATCAGGATGATAGGAACACTGTGGACAGTTTTCAGCAAGTTGCAACATTGAAATACAGAAATAAACACTTTTCCATAAACAAGCTCTAAATCATGTTGAAAAACAGAAATAAACACTTTTCCATAAACAAGCTCTAAATCATGTTTGATGCACTCTGTAAGTGATTTTTTTTTTAGTACTGTTTAATCAGGATGATAGGAACACTGTGGACAGTTTTCAGCAAGTTGCAACATTGAAATACAGAAATAAACACTTTTCCAAAAACAAGCTCTAAATCATGTTGAAAAACAGAAATAAACACTTTTCCATAAACAAGCTCTAAATCATGTTGAAAAACAGAAATAAACACTTTTCCATAAACAAGCTCTAAATCATGTTTGATGCACTCTGTAAGTGATTTTTTTTTAGTACTGTTTAATCAGGATGATAGGAACACTGTGGACAGTTTTGAGCAAGTTGCAACATTGAAATACAGAAATAAACACTTTTCCAAAAACAAGCTTCAAATCATGTTGAAATACAGAAATAAGCACTTTTCAAAAACAAGCTTCAAATCATGTTGAAATACAGAAATAAGCACTTTTCAAAAACAAGCTCCAAATCATGTTGAAATACAGAAATAAACACTTTTCCATAAACAAGCTCTAAATCATGTTTGATGCACTCTGTAAGTGATTTTTTTTTAGTACTGTTTAATCAGGATGATAGGAACACTGTGGACAGTTTTCAGCAAGTTGCAACATTGAAATACAGAAATAAACACTTTTCCAAAAACAAGCTCTAAATCATGTTGAAAAACAGAAATAAGCACTTTTCCAAAAACAAGCTCCAAATCATGTTGAAAAACAGAAATAAGCACTTTTCAAAAACAAGCTTCAAATCATGTTGAAATACAGAAATAAGCACTTTTCAAAAACAAGCTCCAAATCATGTTGAAATACAGAAATAAACACTTTTCCATAAACAAGCTCTAAATCATGTTTGATGCACTCTGTAAGTGATTTTTTTTCAGTACTGTTTAATCAGGATGATAGGAACACTGTGGACAGTTTTCAGCAAGTTGCAACATTGAAATACAGAAATAAACACTTTTCCAAAAACAAGCTCTAAATCATGTTGAAAAACAAATCATGTTGAAAAACAGAAATAAGCACTTTTCAAAAACAAGCTTCAAATCATGTTGAAATACAGAAATAAGCACTTTTCAAAAACAAGCTCCAAATCATGTTGAAATACAGAAATAAACACTTTTCCATAAACAAGCTCTAAATCATGTTTGATGCACTCTGTAAGTGAATTTTTTTTAGGACTGTTTAATCAGGATGATAGGAACACTGTGGACAGTTTTCAGCAAGTTGCAACATTGAAATACAGAAATAAACACTTTTCCAAAAACAAGCTCTAAATCATGTTGAAAAACAGAAATAAGCAAATCATGTTGAAAAACAGAAATAAGCACTTTTCAAAAACAAGCTTCAAATCATGTTGAAATACAGAAATAAGCACTTTTCAAAAACAAGCTCCAAATCATGTTGAAATACAGAAATAAACACTTTTCCATAAACAAGCTCTAAATCATGTTTGATGCACTCTGTAAGTGAATTTTTTTTCAGTACTGTTTAATCAGGATGATAGGAACACTGTGGACAGTTTTCAGCAAGTTGCAACATTGAAATACAGAAATAAACACTTTTCCAAAAACAAGCTCTAAATCATGTTGAAATACAGAAATAAGCACTTTTCAAAAACAAGCTCCAAATCATGTTGAAATACAGAAATAAACACTTTTCCATAAACAAGCTCTAAATCATGTTTGATGCACTCTGTAAGTGAATTTTCTTTCAGTACTGTTTAATCAGGATGATAGGAACACTGTGGACAGTTTTCAGCAAGTTGCAACATTGAAATACAGAAATAAACACTTTTCCAAAAACAAGCTCTAAATCATGTTTGATGCACTCTGTAAGTGAATTTTTTTTTAGTACTGTTTAATCAGGATGATAGGAACACTGTGGACAGTTTTCAGCAAGTTGCAACATTGAAATACAGAAATAAACACTTTTCCAAAAACAAGCTCTAAATCATGTTGAAAAACAGAAATAAACACTTTTCCATAAACAAGCTCTAAATCATGTTTGATGCACTCTGTAAGTGATTTTTTTTTTAGTACTGTTTAATCAGGATGATAGGAACACTGTGGACAGTTTTCAGCAAGTTGCAACATTGAAATACAGAAATAAACACTTTTCCAAAAACAAGCTCTAAATCATGTTGAAAAACAGAAATAAACACTTTTCCATAAACAAGCTCTAAATCATGTTGAAAAACAGAAATAAACACTTTTCCATAAACAAGCTCTAAATCATGTTTGATGCACTCTGTAAGTGAATTTTTTTTTAGTACTGTTTAATCAGGATGATAGGAACACTGTGGACAGTTTTCAGCAAGTTGCAACATTGAAATACAGAAATAAACACTTTTCCAAAAACAAGCTCTAAATCATGTTGAAAAACAGAAATAAACACTTTTCCATAAACAAGCTCTAAATCGTGTTTGATGCACTCTGTAAGTGAATTTTTTTTTAGTACTGTTTAATCAGGATGATAGGAACACTGTGGACAGTTTTCAGCAAGTTGCAACATTGAAATACAGAAATAAACACTTTTCCATAAACAAGCTCTAAATCATGTTTGATGCACTCTGTAAGTTAATTTTTTTTAGTACTGTTTAATCAGGATGATAGGAACACTGTGGACAGTTTTCAGCAAGTTGCAACATTGAAATACAGAAATAAACACTTTTCCAAAAACAAGCTCTAAATCATGTTGAAAAACAGAAATAAACACTTTTCCATAAACAAGCTCTAAATCATGTTTGATGCACTCTGTAAGTGATTTTTTTTTAGTACTGTTTAATCAGGATGATAGGAACACTGTGGACAGTTTTCAGCAAGTTGCAACATTGAAATACAGAAATAAACACTTTTCCAAAAACAAGCTCTAAATCATGTTGAAAAACAGAAATAAGCACTTTTCAAAAACAAGCTTCAAATCATGTTGAAATACAGAAATAAGCACTTTTCAAAAACAAGCTCCAAATCATGTTGAAATACAGAAATAAACACTTTTCCATAAACAAGCTCTAAATCATGTTTGATGCACTCTGTAAGTGATTTTTTTTTTGTACTGTTTAATCAGGATGATAGGAACACTGTGGACAGTTTTCAGCAAGTTGCAACATTGAAATACAGAAATAAACACTTTTCCAAAAACAAGCTCTAAATCATGTTGAAAAACAGAAATAAGCACTTTTCAAAAACAAGCTTCAAATCATGTTGAAAAACAGAAATAAGCACTTTTCAAAAACAAGCTTCAAATCATGTTGAAATACAGAAATAAGCACTTTTCAAAAACAAGCTCCAAATCATGTTGAAATACAGAAATAAACACTTTTCCATAAACAAGCTCTAAATCATGTTTGATGCACTCTGTAAGTGAATTTTTTTTAGGACTGTTTAATCAGGATGATAGGAACACTGTGGACAGTTTTCAGCAAGTTGCAACATTGAAATACAGAAATAAACACTTTTCCAAAAACAAGCTCTAAATCATGTTGAAAAACAAATCATGTTGAAAAACAGAAATAAGCACTTTTCAAAAACAAGCTCCAAATCATGTTGAAATACAGAAATAAGCACTTTTCAAAAACAAGCTCCAAATCATGTTGAAATACAGAAATAAACACTTTTCCATAAACAAGCTCTAAATCATGTTTGATGCACTCTGTAAGTGAATTTTTTTTCAGTACTGTTTAATCAGGATGATAGGAACACTGTGGACAGTTTTCAGCAAGTTGCAACATTGAAATACAGAAATAAACACTTTTCCAAAAACAAGCTCTAAATCATGTTGAAATACAGAAATAAGCACTTTTCAAAAACAAGCTCCAAATCATGTTGAAATACAGAAATAAACACTTTTCCATAAACAAGCTCTAAATCATGTTTGATGCACTCTGTAAGTGAATTTTCTTTCAGTACTGTTTACTCAGGATGATAGGAACACTGTGGACAGTTTTCAGCAAGTTGCAACATTGAAATACAGAAATAAACACTTTTCCAAAAACAAGCTCTAAATCATGTTTACAGAAATAAGCACTTTTCAAAAACAAGCTCCAAATCATGTTGAAATACAGAAATAAACACTTTTCCATAAACAAGCTCTAAATCATGTTTGATGCACTCTGTAAGTGAATTTTATTTCAGTACTGTTTAATCAGGATGATAGGAACACTGTGGACAGTTTTCAGCAAGTTGCAACATTGAAATACAGAAATAAACACTTTTCCAAAAACAAGCTCTAAATCATGTTGAAAAACAGAAATAAGCACTTTTCAAAAACAAGCACTTTTCAAAAACAAGCTTCAAATCATGTTGAAATACAGAAATAAACACTTTTCAAAAACAAGCTCCAAATCATGTTGAAATACAGAAATAAACACTTTTCCATAAACAAGCTCTAAATCATGTTTGATGCACTCTGTAAGTGATTTTTTTTTTAGTACTGTTTAATCAGGATGATAGGAACACTGTGGACAGTTTTCAGCAAGTTGCAACATTGAAATACAGAAATAAACACTTTTCCAAAAACAAGCTCTAAATCATGTTGAAAAACAGAAATAAACACTTTTCCAAAAACAAGCTCTAAATCATGTTGAAATACAGAAATAAACACTTTTCCATAAACAAGCTCTAAATCATGTTTGATGCACTCTGTAAGTGAATTTTTTTTAGTACTGTTTAATCAGGATGATAGGAACACTGTGGACAGTTTTCAGCAAGTTGCAACATTGAAATACAGAAATAAACACTTTTCCATAAACAAGCTCTAAATCATGTTTGATGCACTCTGTAAGTGAATTTTTTTTAGTACTGTTTAATCAGGATGATAGGAACACTGTGGACAGTTTTCAGCAAGTTGCAACATTGAAATACAGAAATAAACACTTTTCCAAAAACAAGCTCCAAATCATGTTGAAATACAGAAATAAACACTTTTCCATAAACAAGCTCTAAATCATGTTTGATGCACTCTGTAAGTGATTTTTTTTTAGTACTGTTTAATCAGGATGATAGGAACACTGTGGACAGTTTTCAGCAAGTTGCAACATTGAAATACAGAAATAAACACTTTTCCATAAACAAGCTCTAAATCATGTTTGATGCACTCTGTAAGTGATTTTTTTTTTAGCACTGTTTAATCAGGATGATAGGAACACTATGGACAGTTTTCAGCAAGTTGCAACATTGAAATACAGAAATAAACACTTTTCCAAAAACAAGCTCTAAATCATGTTGAAAAACAGAAATAAGCACTTTTCCATAAACAAGCTCTAAATCATGTTTGATGCACTCTGTAAGTGAATTTTTTTTTAGTACTGTTTAATCAGGATGATAGGAACACTGTGGACAGTTTTCAGCAAGTTGCAACATTGAAATACAGAAATAAACACTTTTCCAAAAACAAGCTCTAAATCATGTTGAAAAACAGAAATAAGCACTTTTCAAAAACAAGCTTCAAATCATGTTGAAATACAGAAATAAGCACTTTTCAAAAACAAGCTCCAAATCATGTTGAAATACAGAAATAAACACTTTTCCATAAACAAGCTCTAAATCATGTTTGATGCACTCTGTAAGTGATTTTTTTTTAGTACTGTTTAATCAGGATGATAGGAACACTGTGGACAGTTTTCAGCAAGTTGCAACATTGAAATACAGAAATAAACACTTTTCCAAAAACAAGCTCTAAATCATGTTGAAAAACAGAAATAAGACTTTCCAAAAACAAGCTATACATCATGTTCAGAAATAAGCACTTTTCAAAAACAAGCTTCAAATCATGTTGAAATACAGAACTAAGCACTTTTCAAAAACAAGCTCCAAATCATGTTGAAATACAGAAATAAACACTTTTCCATAAACAAGCTCTAAATCATGTTTGATGCACTCTGTAAGTGAATTTTTTTTCAGTACTGTTTAATCAGGATGATAGGAACACTGTGGACAGTTTTCAGCAAGTTGCAACATTGAAATACAGAAATAAACACTTTTCCAAAAACAAGCTCTAAATCATGTTGAAAAACAGAAATAAGCACTTTTCAAAAACAAGCTTCAAATCATGTTGAAAAACAGAAATAAGCACTTTTCAAAAACAAGCTCCAAATCATGTTGAAATACAGAAATAAACACTTTTCCATAAACAAGCTCTAAATCATGTTTGATGCACTCTGTAAGTGAATTTTTTTTTAGTACTGTTTAATCAGGATGATAGGAACACTGTGGACAGTTTTCAGCAAGTTGCAACATTGAAATACAGAAATAAACACTTTTCCAAAAACAAGCTCTAAATCATGTTGAAAAACAGAAATAAGCACTTTTCAAAAACAAGCTCCAAATCATGTTGAAAAACAGAAATAAGCACTTTTCAAAAACAAGACAGAAATAAGCACTTTTCAAAAACAAGCTCCAAATCATGTTGAAATACAGAAATAAACACTTTTCCATAAACAAGCTCTAAATCATGTTTGATGCACTCTGTAAGTGATTTTTTTTTAGTACTGTTTAATCAGGATGATAGGAACACTGTGGACAGTTTTCAGCAAGTTGCAACATTGAAATACAGAAATAAACACTTTTCCAAAAACAAGCTCCAAATCATGTTGAAATACAGAAATAAACACTTTTCCATAAACAAGCTCTAAATCATGTTTGATGCACTCTGTAAGTGAATTTTTTTTTAGTACTGTTTAATCAGGATGATAGGAACACTGTGGACAGTTTTCAGCAAGTTGCAACATTGAAATACAGAAATAAACACTTTTCCATAAACAAGTTCCAAAAACAAGCTTCAAATCATGTTGAAATACAGAAATAAGCACTTTTCAAAAACAAGCTCCAAATCATGTTGAAATACAGAAATAAACACTTTTCCATAAACAAGCTCTAAATCATGTTTGATGCACTCTGTAAGTGATTTTTTTTTTAGTACTGTTTAATCAGGATGATAGGAACACTGTGGACAGTTTTCAGCAAGTTGCAACATTGAAATACAGAAATAAACACTTTTCCAAAAACAAGCTCTAAATCATGTTGAAAAACAGAAATAAGCACTTTTCAAAAACAAGCTCTAAATCATGTTGAAAAACAGAAATAAGCACTTTTCAAAAACAAGCTTCAAATCATGTTGAAATACAGAAATAAGCACTTTTCAAAAACAAGCTCCAAATCATGTTGAAATACAGAAATAAACACTTTTCCATAAACAAGCTCTAAATCATGTTTGATGCACTCTGTAAGTGAATTTTTTTTTTGTACTGTTTAATCAGGATGATAGGAACACTGTGGACAGTTTTCAGCAAGTTGCAACATTGAAATACAGAAATAAACACTTTTCCATAAACAAGCTCTAAATCATGTTTGATGCACTCTGTAAGTGAGTTTTTTTTTAGTACTGTTCAATCAGGATGATAGGAACACTGTGGACAGTTTTCAGCAAGTTGCAACATGTTGAAATACAGAAATAAGCACTTTTCCAAAAACAAGCTCCAAATCATGTTGAAATACAGAAATAAACACTTTTCCATAAACAAGCTCTAAATCATGTTTGATGCACTCTGTAAGTGATTTTTTTTTAGTACTGTTTAATCAGGATGATAGGAACACTGTGGACAGTTTTCAGCAAGTTGCAACATTGAAATACAGAAATAAACACTTTTCCATAAACAAGCTCTAAATCATGTTTGATGCACTCTGTAAGTGATTTTTTTTTTAGCACTGTTTAATCAGGATGATAGGAACACTGTGGACAGTTTTCAGCAAGTTGCAACATTGAAATACAGAAATAAACACTTTTCAAAAACAAGCTCCAAATCATGTTGAAATACAGAAATAAACACTTTTCCATAAACAAGCTCTAAATCATGTTTGATGCACTCTGTAAGTGATTTTTTTTTTAGTACTGTTTAATCAGGATGATAGGAACACTGTGGACAGTTTTCAGCAAGTTGCAACAGAAATAAGCACTTTTCAAAAACAAGCTCCAAATCATGTTGAAATACAGAAATAAACACTTTTCCATAAACAAGCTCTAAATCATGTTTGATGCACTCTGTAAGTGAATTTTTTTTAGTACTGTTTAATCAGGATGATAGGAACACTGTGGACAGTTTTCAGCAAGTTGCAACATTGAAATACAGAAATAAACACTTTTCCAAAAACAAGCTCTAAATCATGTTGAAAAACAGAAATAAGCACTTTTCCAGTAAAACAAGCTCTCAAATCATGTTGAATCGAATACACCCATAAACAAGCCACTGTTTAAGCACTCGAAGTGTTTTTTTTAGTACTGTTTAATCAGGATGATAGGAACACTGTGGACAGTTTTCAGCAAGTTGCAACATTGAAATACAGAAATAAACACTTTTCCAAAAACAAGCTCTAAATCATGTTGAAAAACAGAAATAAACACTTTTCCATAAACAAGCTCTAAATCATGTTTGATGCACTCTGTAAGTGAATTTTTTTTAGTACTGTTTAATCAGGATGATAGGAACACTGTGGACAGTTTTCAGCAAGTTGCAACATTGAAATACAGAAATAAACACTTTTCCAAAAACAAGCTCTAAATCATGTTGAAAAACAGAAATAAGCACTTTTCAAAAACAAGCTTCAAATCATGTTGAAATACAGAAATAAGCACTTTTCAAAAACAAGCTCCAAATCATGTTGAAATACAGAAATTAACACTTTTCCATAAACAAGCTCTAAATCATGTTTGATGCACTCTGTAAGTGAATTTTTTTTCAGTACTGTTTAATCAGGATGATAGGAACACTGTGGACAGTTTTCAGCAAGTTGCAACATTGAAATACAGAAATAAACACTTTTCCAAAAACAAGCTCTAAATCATGTTGAAAAACAGAAATAAGCACTTTTCCAAAAACAAGCTCCAAATCATGTTGAAAAACAGAAATAAGCACTTTTCAAAAACAAGCTTCAAATCATGTTGAAATACAGAAATAAGCACTTTTCAAAAACAAGCTCCAAATCATGTTGAAATACAGAAATAAACACTTTTCCATAAACAAGCTCTAAATCATGTTTGATGCACTCTGTAAGTGATTTTTTTTTTTGTACTGTTTAATCAGGATGATAGGAACACTGTGGACAGTTTTCAGCAAGTTGCAACATTGAAATACAGAAATAAACACTTTTCCAAAAACAAGCTCTAAATCATGTTGAAAAACAGAAATAAGCACTTTTCAAAAACAAGCTTCAAATCATGTTGAAAAACAGAAATAAGCACTTTTCAAAAACAAGCTTCAAATCATGTTGAAATACAGAAATAAGCACTTTTCAAAAACAAGCTCCAAATCATGTTGAAATACAGAAATAAACACTTTTCCATAAACAAGCTCTAAATCATGTTTGATGCACTCTGTAAGTGATTTTTTTTTAGTACTGTTTAATCAGGATGATAGGAACACTGTGGACAGTTTTCAGCAAGTTGCAACATTGAAACTTTTACAAGAAATGAAAAACAGAACTAACACTTTTCCATAAACAAGCTCTAAATCATGTTTGATGCACTCTGTAAGTGATTTTTTTTTTAGTACTGTTTAATCAGGATGATAGGAACACTGTGGACAGTTTTCAGCAAGTTGCAACATTGAAATACAGAAATAAACACTTTTCCATAAACAAGCTCTAAATCATGTTTGATGCACTCTGTAAGTGAATTTTTTTTAGTACTGTTTAATCAGGATGATAGGAACACTGTGGACAGTTTTCAGCAAGTTGCAACATTGAAATACAGAAATAAACACTTTTCCAAAAACAAGCTCTAAATCATGTTGAAAAACAGAAATAAGCACTTTTCAAAAACAAGCTTCAAATCATGTTGAAATACAGAAATAAGCACTTTTCAAAAACAAGCTCCAAATCATGTTGAAATACAGAAATAAACACTTTTCCATAAACAAGCTCTAAATCATGTTTGATGCACTCTGTAAGTGATTTTTTTTTCAGTACTGTTTAATCAGGATGATAGGAACACTGTGGACAGTTTTCAGCAAGTTGCAACATTGAAATACAGAAATAAACACTTTTCCAAAAACAAGCTCTAAATCATGTTGAAAAACAGAAATAAGCACTTTTCCAAAAACAAGCTCCAAATCATGTTGAAAAACAGAAATAAGCACTTTTCAAAAACAAGCTTCAAATCATGTTGAAATACAGAAATAAGCACTTTTCAAAAACAAGCTCCAAATCATGTTGAAATACAGAAATAAACACTTTTCCATAAACAAGCTCTAAATCATGTTTGATGCACTCTGTAAGTTAATTTTTTTTCAGTACTGTTTAATCAGGATGATAGGAACACTGTGGACAGTTTTCAGCAAGTTGCAACATTGAAATACAGAAATAAACACTTTTCCAAAAACAAGCTCTAAATCATGTTTGATGCACTCTGTAAGTGATTTTTTTTTAGTACTGTTTAATCAGGATGATAGGAACACTGTGGACAGTTTTCAGCAAGTTGCAACATTGAAATACAGAAATAAACACTTTTCCAAAAACAAGCTCTAAATCATGTTGAAAAACAGAAATAAGCACTTTTCAAAAACAAGCTCCAAATCATGTTGAAATACAGAAATAAACACTTTTCCATAAACAAGCTCTAAATCATGTTTGATGCACTCTGTAAGTGAATTTTTTTTTAGTACTGTTTAATCAGGATGATAGGAACACTGTGGACAGTTTTCAGCAAGTTGCAACATTGAAATACAGAAATAAACACTTTTCCATAAACAAGCTCTAAATCATGTTTGATGCACTCTGTAAGTGAATTTTTTTTCAGTACTGTTTAATCAGGATGATAGGAACACTGTGGACAGTTTTCAGCAAGTTGCAACATTGAAATACAGAAATAAACACTTTTCCAAAAACAAGCTCTAAATCATGTTGAAAAACAGAAATAAGCACTTTTCAAAAACAAGCTTCAAATCATGTTGAAATACAGAAATAAGCACTTTTCAAAAACAAGCTCCAAATCATGTTGAAATACAGAAATAAACACTTTTCCATAAACAAGCTCTAAATCATGTTTGATGCACTCTGTAAGTGAATTTTTTTTTAGTACTGTTTAATCAGGATGATAGGAACACTGTGGACAGTTTTCAGCAAGTTGCAACATTGAAATACAGAAATAAACACTTTTCCAAAAACAAGCTCAGAAATCATGTTGAATAAACAAGAAATAAATCACTTTTGATGCACTCTGTAAGTGAATTTTTTTTCAGTACTGTTTAATCAGGATGATAGGAACACTGTGGACAGTTTTCAGCAAGTTGCAACATTGAAATACAGAAATAAACACTTTTCCAAAAACAAGCTCTAAATCATGTTGAAAAACAGAAATAAGCACTTTTCAAAAACAAGCTTCAAATCATGTTGAAATACAGAAATAAGCACTTTTCAAAAACAAGCTCCAAATCATGTTGAAATACAGAAATAAACACTTTTCCATAAACAAGCTCTAAATCATGTTTGATGCACTCTGTAAGTGAATTTTTTTTTAGTACTGTTTAATCAGGATGATAGGAACACTGTGGACAGTTTTCAGCAAGTTGCAACATTGAAATACAGAAATAAACACTTTTCCAAAAACAAGCTCTAAATCATGTTGAAATACAGAAATAAGCACTTTTCAAAAACAAGCTCCAAATCATGTTGAAATACAGAAATAAACACTTTTCCATAAACAAGCTCTAAATCATGTTTGATGCACTCTGTAAGTGAATTTTTTTTCAGTACTGTTTAATCAGGATGATAGGAACACTGTGGACAGTTTTCAGCAAGTTGCAACATTGAAATACAGAAATAAACACTTTTCCAAAAACAAGCTCTAAATCATGTTTGATGCACTCTGTAAGTGATTTTTTTTTAGTACTGTTTAATCAGGATGATAGGAACACTGTGGACAGTTTTCAGCAAGTTGCAACATTGAAATACAGAAATAAACACTTTTCCAAAAACAAGCTCTAAATCATGTTGAAAAACAGAAATAAGCACTTTTCCAAAAACAAGCTCCAAATCATGTTGAAATACAGAAATAAGCACTTTTCAAAAACAAGCTCCAAATCATGTTGAAATACAGAAATAAACACTTTTCCATAAACAAGCTCTAAATCATGTTTGATGCACTCTGTAAGTGAATTTTTTTTCAGTACTGTTTAATCAGGATGATAGGAACACTGTGGACAGTTTTCAGCAAGTTGCAACATTGAAATACAGAAATAAACACTTTTCCAAAAACAAGCTCTAAATCATGTTGAAAAACAGAAATAAGCACTTTTCAAAAACAAGCTTCAAATCATGTTGAAAAACAGAAATAAGCACTTTTCAAAAACAAGCTTCAAATCATGTTGAAATACAGAAATAAGCACTTTTCAAAAACAAGCTCCAAATCATGTTGAAATACAGAAATAAACACTTTTCCATAAACAAGCTCTAAATCATGTTTGATGCACTCTGTAAGTGAATTTTTTTTCAGTACTGTTTAATCAGGATGATAGGAACACTGTGGACAGTTTTCAGCAAGTTGCAACATTGAAATACAGAAATAAACACTTTTCCAAAAACAAGCTCTAAATCATGTTTGATGCACTCTGTAAGTGAATTTTTTTTTAGTACTGTTTAATCAGGATGATAGGAACACTGTGGACAGTTTTCAGCAAGTTGCAACATTGAAATACAGAAATAAACACTTTTCCAAAAACAAGCTCTAAATCATGTTGAAAAACAGAAATAAGCACTTTTCAAAAACAAGCTTCAAATCATGTTGAAATACAGAAATAAGCACTTTTCAAAAACAAGCTCCAAATCATGTTGAAATACAGAAATAAACACTTTTCCATAAACAAGCTCTAAATCATGTTTGATGCACTCTGTAAGTGAATTTTTTTTCAGTACTGTTTAATCAGGATGATAGGAACACTGTGGACAGTTTTCAGCAAGTTGCAACATTGAAATACAGAAATAAACACTTTTCCAAAAACAAGCTCTAAGAAATCATGTTGAAAAACAGAAATAAGCACTTTTCAAAAACAAGCTTCAAATCATGTTGAAATACAGAAATAAGCACTTTTCAAAAACAAGCTCCAAATCATGTTGAAATACAGAAATAAACACTTTTCCATAAACAAGCTCTAAATCATGTTTGATGCACTCTGTAAGTGATTTTTTTTTTAGTACTGTTTAATCAGGATGATAGGAACACTGTGGACAGTTTTCAGCAAGTTGCAACATTGAAATACAGAAATAAACACTTTTCCATAAACAAGCTCTAAATCATGTTGAAAAACAGAAATAAGCACTTTTCAAAAACAAGCTTCAAATCATGTTGAAATACAGAAATAAGCACTTTTCAAAAACAAGCTCCAAATCATGTTGAAATACAGAAATAAACACTTTTCCATAAACAAGCTCTAAATCATGTTTGATGCACTCTGTAAGTGAATTTTTTTTCAGTACTGTTTAATCAGGATGATAGGAACACTGTGGACAGTTTTCAGCAAGTTGCAACATTGAAATACAGAAATAAACACTTTTCCATAAACAAGCTCTAAATCATGTTTGATGCACTCTGTAAGTGATTTTTTTTTCAGTACTGTTTAATCAGGATGATAGGAACACTGTGGACAGTTTTCAGCAAGTTGCAACATTGAAATACAGAAATAAACACTTTTCCAAAAACAAGCTCTAAATCATGTTGAAATACAGAAATAAGCACTTTTCAAAAACAAGCTCCAAATCATGTTGAAATACAGAAATAAACACTTTTCCATAAACAAGCTCTAAATCATGTTTGATGCACTCTGTAAGTGAATTTTTTTTCAGTACTGTTTAATCAGGATGATAGGAACACTGTGGACAGTTTTCAGCAAGTTGCAACATTGAAATACAGAAATAAACACTTTTCCAAAAACAAGCTCTAAATCATGTTGAAAAACAGAAATAAGCACTTTTCAAAAACAAGCTTCAAATCATGTTGAAATACAGAAATAAGCACTTTTCAAAAACAAGCTCCAAATCATGTTGAAATACAGAAATAAACACTTTTCCATAAACAAGCTCTAAATCATGTTTGATGCACTCTGTAAGTGAATTTTTTTTCAGTACTGTTTAATCAGGATGATAGGAACACTGTGGACAGTTTTCAGCAAGTTGCAACATTGAAATACAGAAATAAACACTTTTCCATAAACAAGCTCTAAATCATGTTTGATGCACTCTGTAAGTGATTTTTTTTTTAGTACTGTTTAATCAGGATGATAGGAACACTGTGGACAGTTTTCAGCAAGTTGCAACATTGAAATACAGAAATAAACACTTTTCCAAAAACAAGCTCTAAATCATGTTGAAAAACAGAAATAAGCACTTTTCAAAAACAAGCTCCAAATCATGTTGAAATACAGAAATAAACACTTTTCCATAAACAAGCTCTAAATCATGTTTGATGCACTCTGTAAGTGAATTTTTTTTTTAGTACTGTTTAATCAGGATGATAGGAACACTGTGGACAGTTTTCAGCAAGTTGCAACATTGAAATACAGAAATAAACACTTTTCCAAAAACAAGCTCTAAATCATGTTGAGAAACTGAAATAAGCACTTTTCAAAAACAAGCTTCAAATCATGTTGAAATACAGAAATAAGCACTTTTCAAAAACAAGCTCCAAATCATGTTTGATGCACTCTGTAAGTGAATTTTTTTTCAGTACTGTTTAATCAGGATGATAGGAACACTGTGGACAGTTTTCAGCAAGTTGCAACATTGAAATACAGAAATAAACACTTTTCCAAAAACAAGCTCTAAATCATGTTGAAAAACAGAAATAAGCACTTTTCAAAAACAAGCTTCAAATCATGTTGAAATACAGAAATAAGCACTTTTCAAAAACAAGCTCCAAATCATGTTGAAATACAGAAATAAACACTTTTCCATAAACAAGCTCTAAATCATGTTTGATGCACTCTGTAAGTGAATTTTTTTTCAGTACTGTTTAATCAGGATGATAGGAACACTGTGGACAGTTTTCAGCAAGTTGCAACATTGAAATACAGAAATAAACACTTTTCCAAAAACAAGCTCTAAATCATGTTGAAAAACAGAAATAAGCACTTTTCAAAAACAAGCTTCAAATCATGTTGAAATACAGAAATAAGCACTTTTCAAAAACAAGCTCCAAATCATGTTGAAATACAGAAATAAACACTTTTCCATAAACAAGCTCTAAATCATGTTTGATGCACTCTGTAAGTGAATTTTTTTTCAGTACTGTTTAATCAGGATGATAGGAACACTGTGGACAGTTTTCAGCAAGTTGCAACATTGAAATACAGAAATAAACACTTTTCCATAAACAAGCTCTAAATCATGTTTGATGCACTCTGTAAGTGATTTTTTTTAAGTACTGTTTAATCAGGATGATAGGAACACTGTGGACAGTTTTCAGCAAGTTGCAACATTGAAATACAGAAATAAACACTTTTCCAAAAACAAGCTCTAAATCATGTTGAAGAACACTGTAAGTGAAATTGAAATAAGCACTTTTCAAAAACAAGCTTCAAATCATGTTGAAATACAGAAATAAGCACTTTTCAAAAACAAGCTCCAAATCATGTTGAAATACAGAAATAAACACTTTTCCATAAACAAGCTCTAAATCATGTTTGATGCACTCTGTAAGTGATTTTTTTTTTAGTACTGTTTAATCAGGATGATAGGAACACTGTGGACAGTTTTCAGCAAGTTGCAACATTGAAATACAGAAATAAACACTTTTCCAAAAACAAGCTCTCAAAAACAAGCTTCAAATCATGTTGAAAAACAGAAATAAGCACTTTTCAAAAACAAGCTTCAAATCATGTTGAAATACAGAAATAAGCACTTTTCAAAAACAAGCTCCAAATCATGTTGAAATACAGAAATAAACACTTTTCCATAAACAAGCTCTAAATCATGTTTGATGCACTCTGTAAGTGATTTTTTTTTTAGTACTGTTTAATCAGGATGATAGGAACACTGTGGACAGTTTTCAGCAAGTTGCAACATTGAAATACAGAAATAAACACTTTTCCAAAAACAAGCTCTAAATCATGTTGAAAAACAGAAATAAGCACTTTTCAAAAACAAGCTTCAAATCATGTTGAAAAACAGAAATAAGCACTTTTCAAAAACAAGCTTCAAATCATGTTGAAATACAGAAATAAGCACTTTTCAAAAACAAGCTCCAAATCATGTTGAAATACAGAAATAAACACTTTTCCATAAACAAGCTCTAAATCATGTTTGATGCACTCTGTAAGTGAATTTTTTTTCAGTACTGTTTAATCAGGATGATAGGAACACTGTGGACAGTTTTCAGCAAGTTGCAACATTGAAATACAGAAATAAACACTTTTCCAAAAACAAGCTCTAAATCATGTTGAAAAACAGAAATAAGCACTTTTCAAAAACAAGCTCCAAATCATGTTGAAATACAGAAATAAACACTTTTCCATAAACAAGCTCTAAATCATGTTTGATGCACTCTGTAAGTGAATTTTTTTTCAGTACTGTTTAATCAGGATGATAGGAACACTGTGGACAGTTTTCAGCAAGTTGCAACATTGAAATACAGAAATAAACACTTTTCCATAAACAAGCTCTAAATCATGTTTGATGCACTCTGTAAGTGATTTTTTTTTAGTACTGTTTAATCAGGATGATAGGAACACTGTGGACAGTTTTCAGCAAGTTGCAACATTGAAATACAGAAATAAACACTTTTCCAAAAACAAGCTCCAAATCATGTTGAAATACAGAAATAAACACTTTTCCATAAACAAGCTCTAAATCATGTTTGATGCACTCTGTAAGTGATTTTTTTTTTAGTACTGTTTAATCAGGATGATAGGAACACTGTGGACAGTTTTCAGCAAGTTGCAACATTGAAATACAGAAATAAACACTTTTCCAAAAACAAGCTCTAAATCATGTTGAAAAACAGAAATAAGCACTTTTCAAAAACAAGCTCCAAATCATGTTGAAATACAGAAATAAACACTTTTCCATAAACAAGCTCTAAATCATGTTTGATGCACTCTGTAAGTGATTTTTTTTTTAGTACTGTTTAATCAGGATGATAGGAACACTGTGGACAGTTTTCAGCAAGTTGCAACATTGAAATACAGAAATAAACACTTTTCCAAAAACAAGCTCTAAATCATGTTGAAAAACAGAAATAAGCACTTTTCAAAAACAAGCTTCAAATCATGTTGAAATACAGAAATAAGCACTTTTCAAAAACAAGCTCCAAATCATGTTGAAATACAGAAATAAGCACTTTTCAAAAACAAGCTCCAAATCATGTTGAAATACAGAAATAAACACTTTTCCATAAACAAGCTCTAAATCATGTTTGATGCACTCTGTAAGTGATTTTTTTTTTAGTACTGTTTAATCAGGATGATAGGAACACTGTGGACAGTTTTCAGCAAGTTGCAACATTGAAATACAGAAATAAACACTTTTCCATAAACAAGCTCTAAATCATGTTGAAAAACAGAAATAAGCACTTTTCAAAAACAAGCTTCAAATCATGTTGAAAAACAGAAATAAGCACTTTTCAAAAACAAGCTTCAAATCATGTTGAAATACAGAAATAAGCACTTTTCAAAAACAAGCTCCAAATCATGTTGAAATACAGAAATAAACACTTTTCCATAAACAAGCTCTAAATCATGTTTGATGCACTCTGTAAGTGAATTTTTTTTCAGTACTGTTTAATCAGGATGATAGGAACACTGTGGACAGTTTTCAGCAAGTTGCAACATTGAAATACAGAAATAAACACTTTTCCAAAAACAAGCTCTAAATCATGTTGAAAAACAGAAATAAGCACTTTTCAAAAACAAGCTTCAAATCATGTTGAAAAACAGAAATAAGCACTTTTCAAAAACAAGCTCCAAATCATGTTGAAATACAGAAATAAGCACTTTTCAAAAACAAGCTCCAAATCATGTTGAAATACAGAAATAAACACTTTTCCATAAACAAGCTCTAAATCATGTTTGATGCACTCTGTAAGTGAATTTTATTTCAGTACTGTTTAATCAGGATGATAGGAACACTGTGGACAGTTTTCAGCAAGTTGCAACATTGAAATACAGAAATAAACACTTTTCCAAAAACAAGCTCTAAATCATGTTGAAAAACAGAAATAAGCACTTTTCAAAAACAAGCTTCAAATCATGTTGAAAAACAGAAATAAGCACTTTTCAAAAACAAGCTTCAAATCATGTTGAAATACAGAAATAAGCACTTTTCAAAAACAAGCTCCAAATCATGTTGAAATACAGAAATAAACACTTTTCCATAAACAAGCTCTAAATCATGTTTGATGCACTCTGTAAGTGATTTTTTTTTCAGTACTGTTTAATCAGGATGATAGGAACACTGTGGACAGTTTTCAGCAAGTTGCAACATTGAAATACAGAAATAAACACTTTTCCAAAAACAAGCTCTAAATCATGTTGAAAAACAGAAATAAACACTTTTCCATAAACAAGCTCTAAATCATGTTTGATGCACTCTGTAAGTGAATTTTTTTTTAGTACTGTTTAATCAGGATGATAGGAACACTGTGGACAGTTTTCAGCAAGTTGCAACATTGAAATACAGAAATAAACACTTTTCCAAAAACAAGCTCTAAATCATGTTGAAAAACAGAAATAAGCACTTTTCAAAAACAAGCTTCAAATCATGTTGAAATACAGAAATAAGCACTTTTCAAAAACAAGCTCCAAATCATGTTGAAATACAGAAATAAACACTTTTCCATAAACAAGCTCTAAATCATGTTTGATGCACTCTGTAAGTGAATTTTTTTTCAGTACTGTTTAATCAGGATGATAGGAACACTGTGGACAGTTTTCAGCAAGTTGCAACATTGAAATACAGAAATAAACACTTTTCCATAAACAAGCTCTAAATCATGTTTGATGCACTCTGTAAGTGATTTTTTTTTTAGTACTGTTTAATCAGGATGATAGGAACACTGTGGACAGTTTTCAGCAAGTTGCAACATTGAAATACAGAAATAAGCACTTTTCAAAAACAAGCTCCAAATCATGTTGAAATACAGAAATAAACACTTTTCCATAAACAAGCTCTAAATCATGTTTGATGCACTCTGTAAGTGATTTTTTTTTAGTACTGTTTAATCAGGATGATAGGAACACTGTGGACAGTTTTCAGCAAGTTGCAACATTGAAATACAGAAATAAACACTTTTCCAAAAACAAGCTCTAAATCATGTTGAAAAACAGAAATAAGCACTTTTCAAAAACAAGCTTCAAATCATGTTGAAATACAGAAATAAGCACTTTTCAAAAACAAGCTCCAAATCATGTTGAAATACAGAAATAAACACTTTTCCATAAACAAGCTCTAAATCATGTTTGATGCACTCTGTAAGTGATTTTTTTTTCAGTACTGTTTAATCAGGATGATAGGAACACTGTGGACAGTTTTCAGCAAGTTGCAACATTGAAATACAGAAATAAACACTTTTCCAAAAACAAGCTCTAAATCATGTTGAAAAACAGAAATAAGCACTTTTCCAAAAACAAGCTCCAAATCATGTTGAAAAACAGAAATAAGCACTTTTCAAAAACAAGCTTCAAATCATGTTGAAATACAGAAATAAGCACTTTTCAAAAACAAGCTCCAAATCATGTTGAAATACAGAAATAAACACTTTTCCATAAACAAGCTCTAAATCATGTTTGATGCACTCTGTAAGTGATTTTTTTTTAGTACTGTTTAATCAGGATGATAGGAACACTGTGGACAGTTTTCAGCAAGTTGCAACATTGAAATACAGAAATAAACACTTTTCCAAAAACAAGCTCTAAATCATGTTGAAAAACAGAAATAAGCACTTTTCAAAAACAAGCTCCAAATCATGTTGAAAAACAGAAATAAGCACTTTTCAAAAACAAGCTTCAAATCATGTTGAAATACAGAAATAAGCACTTTTCAAAAACAAGCTCCAAATCATGTTGAAATACAGAAATAAACACTTTTCCATAAACAAGCTCTAAATCATGTTTGATGCACTCTGTAAGTGATTTTTTTTTAGTACTGTTTAATCAGGATGATAGGAACACTGTGGACAGTTTTCAGCAAGTTGCAACATTGAAATACAGAAATAAACACTTTTCCAAAAACAAGCTCTAAATCATGTTGAAAAACAGAAATAAGCACTTTTCAAAAACAAGCTTCAAATCATGTTGAAATACAGAAATAAGCACTTTTCAAAAACAAGCTCCAAATCATGTTGAAATACAGAAATAAACACTTTTCCATAAACAAGCTCTAAATCATGTTTGATGCACTCTGTAAGTGAATTTTTTTTCAGTACTGTTTAATCAGGATGATAGGAACACTGTGGACAGTTTTCAGCAAGTTGCAACATTGAAATACAGAAATAAACACTTTTCCATAAACAAGCTCTAAATCATGTTTGATGCACTCTGTAAGTGATTTTTTTTTCAGTACTGTTTAATCAGGATGATAGGAACACTGTGGACAGTTTTCAGCAAGTTGCAACATTGAAATACAGAAATAAACACTTTTCCAAAAACAAGCTCTAAATCATGTTGAAATACAGAAATAAGCACTTTTCAAAAACAAGCTCCAAATCATGTTGAAATACAGAAATAAACACTTTTCCATAAACAAGCTCTAAATCATGTTTGATGCACTCTGTAAGTGAATTTTTTTTTAGTACTGTTTAATCAGGATGATAGGAACACTGTGGACAGTTTTCAGCAAGTTGCAACATTGAAATACAGAAATAAACACTTTTCCATAAACAAGCTCTAAATCATGTTTGATGCACTCTGTAAGTGATTTTTTTTTAGTACTGTTTAATCAGGATGATAGGAACACTGTGGACAGTTTTCAGCAAGTTGCAACATTGAAATACAGAAATAAACACTTTTCCAAAAACAAGCTCCAAATCATGTTGAAATACAGAAATAAACACTTTTCCATAAACAAGCTCTAAATCATGTTTGATGCACTCTGTAAGTGAATTTTTTTTCAGTACTGTTTAATCAGGATGATAGGAACACTGTGGACAGTTTTCAGCAAGTTGCAACATTGAAATACAGAAATAAACACTTTTCCAAAAACAAGCTCTAAATCATGTTGAAAAACAGAAATAAGCACTTTTCAAAAACAAGCTTCAAATCATGTTGAAATACAGAAATAAGCACTTTTCAAAAACAAGCTCCAAATCATGTTGAAATACAGAAATAAACACTTTTCCATAAACAAGCTCTAAATCATGTTTGATGCACTCTGTAAGTGAATTTTTTTTCAGTACTGTTTAATCAGGATGATAGGAACACTGTGGACAGTTTTCAGCAAGTTGCAACATTGAAATACAGAAATAAACACTTTTCCAAAAACAAGCTCTAAATCATGTTGAAACACAGAAATAAGCACTTTTCAAAAACAAGCTTCAAATCATGTTGAAAAACAGAAATAAGCACTTTTCAAAAACAAGCTCCAAATACAGAAATAAGCACTTTTCAAAAACAAGCTCCAAATCATGTTGAAATACAGAAATAAACACTTTTCCATAAACAAGCTCTAAATCATGTTTGATGCACTCTGTAAGTGATTTTTTTTTCAGTACTGTTTAATCAGGATGATAGGAACACTGTGGACAGTTTTCAGCAAGTTGCAACATTGAAATACAGAAATAAACACTTTTCCAAAAACAAGCTCTAAATCATGTTGAAAAACAGAAATAAGCACTTTTCAAAAACAAGCTCCAAATCATGTTGAAATACAGAAATAAGCACTTTTCCAAAAACAAGCTCCAAATCATGTTGAAATACAGAAATAAACACTTTTCCATAAACAAGCTCTAAATCATGTTTGATGCACTCTGTAAGTGAATTTTTTTTTAGTACTGTTTAATCAGGATGATAGGAACACTGTGGACAGTTTTCAGCAAGTTGCAACATTGAAATACAGAAATAAACACTTTTCCAAAAACAAGCTCTAAATCATGTTGAAAAACAGAAATAAGCACTTTTCAAAAACAAGCTTCAAATCATGTTGAAATACAGAAATAAGCACTTTTCAAAAACAAGCTCCAAATCATGTTGAAATACAGAAATAAACACTTTTCCATAAACAAGCTCTAAATCATGTTTGATGCACTCTGTAAGTGAATTTTTTTTTAGTACTGTTTAATCAGGATGATAGGAACACTGTGGACAGTTTTCAGCAAGTTGCAACATTGAAATACAGAAATAAACACTTTTCCAAAAACAAGCTCTAAATCATGTTGAAATACAGAAATAAGCACTTTTCCATAAACAAGCTTTAAATCATGTTTGATGCACTTTTCCATAAACAATACTCCTGTTTGAGTTGAAATACAGAAATAAACACTTTTCCATAAACAAGCTCTAAATCATGTTTGATGCACTCTGTAAGTGAATTTTTTTTCAGTACTGTTTAATCAGGATGATAGGAACACTGTGGACAGTTTTCAGCAAGTTGCAACATTGAAATACAGAAATAAACACTTTTCCAAAAACAAGCTCTAAATCATGTTGAAAAACAGAAATAAGCACTTTTCAAAAACAAGCTTCAAATCATGTTGAAAAACAGAAATAAGCACTTTTCAAAAACAAGCTTCAAATCATGTTGAAATACAGAAATAAGCACTTTTCAAAAACAAGCTCCAAATCATGTTGAAATACAGAAATAAACACTTTTCCATAAACAAGCTCTAAATCATGTTTGATGCACTCTGTAAGTGATTTTTTTTTAGTACTGTTTAATCAGGATGATAGGAACACTGTGGACAGTTTTCAGCAAGTTGCAACATTGAAATACAGAAATAAACACTTTTCCAAAAACAAGCAAAAACAAGCTCCAAATCATGTTGAAATACAGAAATAAACACTTTTCCATAAACAAGCTCTAAATCATGTTTGATGCACTCTGTAAGTGATTTTTTTTCAGTACTGTTTAATCAGGATGATAGGAACACTGTGGACAGTTTTCAGCAAGTTGCAACATTGAAATACAGAAATAAACACTTTTCCAAAAACAAGCTCTAAATCATGTTTGATGCACT
>NW_027256200.1:0-27039 GCF_045679555.1 Salvelinus alpinus
GTACTGTTTAATCAGGATGATAGGAACACTGTGGACAGTTTTCAGCAAGTTGCAACATTGAAATACAGAAATAAACACTTTTCCATAAACATGCTCTAAATCATGTTGAAATACAGAAATAAACACTTTTCCATAAACAAGCTCTAAATCATGTTTGATGCACTCTGTAAGTGAATTTTTTTTTGTACTGTTTAATCAGGATGATAGGAACACTGTGGACAGTTTTCAGCAAGTTGCAACATTGAAATACAGAAATAAACACTTTTCCATAAACATGCTCTAAATCATGTTTGATGCACTCTGTAAGTGAAAAAAAAATTGTACTGTTTAATCAGGATGATAGGAACACTGTGGACAGTTTTCAGCAACTTGCAACATTGAAATACAGAAATAAACACTTTTCCATAAACATGCTCAAAATCATGTTTGATGCACTCTGTAAGTGAAAAAAAAAATTGTACTGTTTAATCAGGATGATAGGAACACTGTGGACAGTTTTCAGCAAGTTGCAACATTGAAATACAGAAATAAACACTTTTCCAAAAACAAGCTCTAAATCATGTTGAAAAACAGAAATAAGCACTTTTCAAAAACAAGCTTCAAATCATGTTGAAATACAGAAATAAGCCCTTTTCAAAAACAAGCTCCAAATCATGTTGAAATACAGACATAAACACTTTTCCATAAACATGCTCTAAATCATGTTTGATGCACTCTGTAAGTGAATTTTTTTTTGTACTGTTTAATCAGGATGATAGGAACACTGTGGACAGTTTTCAGCAAGTTGCAACATTGAAATACAGAAATAAACACTTTTCCATAAACATGCTCTAAATCATGTTTGATGCACTCTGTAAGTGAAAAAAAAATTGTACTGTTTAATCAGGATGATAGGAACACTGTGGACAGTTTTCAGCAACTTGCAACATTGAAATACAGAAATAAACACTTTTCCATAAACATGCTCAAAATCATGTTTGATGCACTCTGTAAGTGAAAAAAAAAATTGTACTGTTTAATCAGGATGATAGGAACACTGTGGACAGTTTTCAGCAAGTTGCAACATTGAAATACAGAAATAAACACTTTTCCAAAAACAAGCTCTAAATCATGTTGAAAAACAGAAATAAGCACTTTTCAAAAACAAGCTTCAAATCATGTTGAAATACAGAAATAAGCCCTTTTCAAAAACAAGCTCCAAATCATGTTGAAATACAGACATAAACACTTTTCCATAAACATGCTCTAAATCATGTTTGATGCACTCTGTAAGTGAATTTTTTTTTGTACTGTTTAATCAGGATGATAGGAACACTGTGGACAGTTTTCAGCAAGTTGCAACATTGAAATACAGAAATAAACACTTTTCCAAAAACAAGCTCTAAATCATGTTGAAAAACAGAAATAAGCACTTTTCAAAAACAAGCTCCAAATCATGTTGAAATACAGAAATAAACACTTTTCCATAAACATGCTCTAAATCATGTTTGATGCACTCTGTAAGTGAAAAAAACAAATTGTACTGTTTAATCAGGATGATAGGAACACTGTGGACAGTTTTCAGCAAGTTGCAACATTGAAATACAGAAATAAACACTTTTCCATAAACATGCTCTAAATCATGTTTGATGCACTCTGTAAGTGAAAAAAAAAATTGTACTGTTTAATCAGGATGATAGGAACACTGTGGACAGTTTTCAGCAAGTTGCAACATTGAAAAACAGAAATAAGCACTTTTCAAAAACAAGCTCCAAATCATGTTGAAATACAGAAATAAACACTTTTCCATAAACATGCTCTAAATCATGTTTGATGCACTCTGTAAGTGAATTTTCTTCTTGTACTGTTTAATCAGGATGATAGGAACACTGTGGACAGTTTTCAGCAAGTTGCAACATTGAAATACAGAAATAAGCACTTTTCAAAAACAAGCTTCAAATCATGTTGAAATACAGAAATAAGCACTTTTCAAAAACAAGCTCCAAATCATGTTGAAATACAGAAATAAACACTTTTCCATAAACATGCTCTAAATCATGTTTGATGCACTCTGTAAGTGAAAAAAAAATTGTACTGTTTAATCAGGATGATAGGAACACTGTGGACAGTTTTCAGCAAGTTGCAACATTGAAATACAGAAATAAACACTTTTCCATAAACATGCTCTAAATCATGTTTGATGCACTCTGTAAGTCCAAAAAAAATTGTACTGTTTAATCAGGATGATAGGAACACTGTGGACAGTTTTCAGCAAGTTGCAACATTGAAATACAGAAATAAACACTTTTCCATAAACAAGCTCTAAATCATGTTTGATGCACTCTGTAAGTGATTTTTTTTTTGTACTGTTTAATCAGGATGATAGGAACACTGTGGACAGTTTTCAGCAAGTTGCAACATTGAAATACAGAAATAAACACTTTTCCAAAAACAAGCTCTAAATCATGTTGAAAAACAGAAATAAGCACTTTTCAAAAACAAGCTTCAAATCATGTTGAAATACAGAAATAAGCACTTTTCAAAAACAAGCTCCAAATCATGTTGAAATACAGAAATAAACACTTTTCCATAAACAAGCTCTAAATCATGTTTGATGCACTCTGTAAGTGAAAAAAAAAATTGTACTGTTTAATCAGGATGATAGGAACACTGTGGACAGTTTTCAGCAAGTTGCAACATTGAAATACAGAAATAAACACTTTTCCATAAACATGCTCTAAATCATGTTGAAATACAGAAATAAACACTTTTCCATAAACAAGCGCTAAATCATGTTTGATGCACTCTGTAAGTGATTTTTTTTTTTGTACTGTTTAATCAGGATGATAGGAACACTGTGGACAGTTTTCAGCAAGTTGCAACATTGAAATACAGAAATAAACACTTTTCCATAAACATGCTCTAAATCATGTTTGATGCACTCTGTAAGTGCATTTTTTTTTGTACTGTTTAATCAGGATGATAGGAACACTGTGGACAGTTTTCAGCAAGTTGCAACATTGAAATACAGAAATAAGCACTTTTCAAAAACAAGCTTCAAATCATGTTGAAATACAGAAATAAGCACTTTTCAAAAACAAGCTCCAAATCATGTTGAAATACAGAAATAAACACTTTTCCATAAACATGCTCTAAATCATGTTTGATGCACTCTGTAAGTGAAAAAAAAATTGTACTGTTTAATCAGGATGATAGGAACACTGTGGACAGTTTTCAGCAACTTGCAACATTGAAATACAGAAATAAACACTTTTCCAAAAACATGCTCAAAATCATGTTTGATGCACTCTGTAAGTGAAAAAAAAAATTGTACTGTTTAATCAGGATGATAGGAACACTGTGGACAGTTTTCAGCAAGTTGCAACATTGAAAAACAGAAATAAGCACTTTTCAAAAACAAGCTTCAAATCATGTTGAAATACAGAAATAAGCACTTTTCAAAAACAAGCTCCAAATCATGTTGAAATACAGAAATAAACACTTTTCCATAAACATGCTCTAAATCATGTTTGATGCACTCTGTAAGTGAATTTTCTTCTTGTACTGTTTAATCAGGATGATAGGAACACTGTGGACAGTTTTCAGCAAGTTGCAACATTGAAATACAGAAATAAGCACTTTTCAAAAACAAGCTTCAAATCATGTTGAAATACAGAAATAAGCACTTTTCAAAAACAAGCTCCAAATCATGTTGAAATACAGAAATAAACACTTTTCCATAAACATGCTCTAAATCATGTTGAAATACAGAAATAAACACTTTTCCATAAACATGCTCTAAATCATGTTTGATGCACTCTGTAAGTGAATTTTCTTCTTGTACTGTTTAATCAGGATGATAGGAACACTGTGGACAGTTTTCAGCAAGTTGCAACATTGAAATACAGAAATAAGCACTTTTCAAAAACAAGCTTCAAATCATGTTGAAATACAGAAATAAGCACTTTTCAAAAACAAGCTCCAAATCATGTTGAAATACAGAAATAAACACTTTTCCATAAACATGCTCTAAATCATGTTTGATGCACTCTGTAAGTGAAAAAAAAATTGTACTGTTTAATCAGGATGATAGGAACACTGTGGACAGTTTTCAGCAAGTTGCAACATTGAAATACAGAAATAAACACTTTTCCATAAACATGCTCTAAATCATGTTTGATGCACTCTGTAAGTGAAAAAAAAATTGTACTGTTTAATCAGGATGATAGGAACACTGTGGACAGTTTTCAGCAAGTTGCAACATTGAAATACAGAAATAAACACTTTTCCATAAACATGCTCTAAATCATGTTTGATGCACTCTGTAAGTGATTTTTTTTTTGTACTGTTTAATCAGGATGATAGGAACACTGTGGACAGTTTTCAGCAAGTTGCAACATTGAAATACAGAAATAAACACTTTTCCAAAAACAAGCTCTAAATCATGTTGAAAAACAGAAATAAGCACTTTTCAAAAACAAGCTTCAAATCATGTTGAAATACAGAAATAAGCACTTTTCAAAAACAAGCTCCAAATCATGTTGAAATACAGAAATAAACACTTTTCCATAAACATGCTCTAAATCATGTTTGATGCACTCTGTAAGTGAAAAAAACAAATTGTACTGTTTAATCAGGATGATAGGAACACTGTGGACAGTTTTCAGCAAGTTGCAACATTGAAATACAGAAATAAACACTTTTCCATAAACATGCTCTAAATCATGTTGAAATACAGAAATAAACACTTTTCCATAAACAAGCTCTAAATCATGTTTGATGCACTCTGTAAGTGAATTTTTTTTTGTACTGTTTAATCAGGATGATAGGAACACTGTGGACAGTTTTCAGCAAGTTGCAACATTGAAATACAGAAATAAACACTTTTCCATAAACATGCTCTAAATCATGTTGAAATACAGAAATAAACACTTTTCCATCTAAATGTTTGATGCACTCTGTAAGTGAATTTTTTTTTGTACTGTTTAATCAGGATGATAGGAACACTGTGGACAGTTTTCAGCAAGTTGCAACATTGAAATACAGAAATAAACACTTTTCCATAAACATGCTCTAAATCATGTTTGATGCACTCTATAAGTGCATTTTTTTTTGTACTGTTTAATCAGGATGATAGGAACACTGTGGACAGTTTTCAGCAAGTTGCAACATTGAAATACAGAAATAAGCACTTTTCAAAAACAAGCTTCAAATCATGTTGAAATACAGAAATAAGCACTTTTCAAAAACAAGCTCCAAATCATGTTGAAATACAGAAATAAACACTTTTCCATAAACATGCTCTAAATCATGTTTGATGCACTCTGTAAGTGAAAAAAAAATTGTACTGTTTAATCAGGATGATAGGAACACTGTGGACAGTTTTCAGCAACTTGCAACATTGAAATACAGAAATAAACACTTTTCCAAAAACATGCTCAAAATCATGTTTGATGCACTCTGTAAGTGAAAAAAAAAATTGTACTGTTTAATCAGGATGATAGGAACACTGTGGACAGTTTTCAGCAAGTTGCAACATTGAAAAACAGAAATAAGCACTTTTCAAAAACAAGCTTCAAATCATGTTGAAATACAGAAATAAGCACTTTTCAAAAACAAGCTCCAAATCATGTTGAAATACAGAAATAAACACTTTTCCATAAACATGCTCTAAATCATGTTTGATGCACTCTGTAAGTGAATTTTCTTTTTGTACTGTTTAATCAGGATGATAGGAACACTGTGGACAGTTTTCAGCAAGTTGCAACATTGAAATACAGAAATAAGCACTTTTCAAAAACAAGCTTCAAATCATGTTGAAATACAGAAATAAGCACTTTTCAAAAACAAGCTCCAAATCATGTTGAAATACAGAAATAAACACTTTTCCATAAACATGCTCAAAATCATGTTTGATGCACTCTGTAAGTCCAAAAAAAATTGTACTGTTTAATCAGGATGATAGGAACACTGTGGACAGTTTTCAGCAAGTTGCAACATTGAAATACAGAAATAAACACTTTTCCAAAAACAAGCTCTAAATCATGTTGAAATACAGAAATAAGCACTTTTCAAAAACAAGCTTCAAATCATGTTGAAATACAGAAATAAGCACTTTTCAAAAACAAGCTCCAAATCATGTTGAAATACAGAAATAAACACTTTTCCATAAACATGCTCTAAATCATGTTTGATGCACTCTGTAAGTGAATATTTATTTTGTACTGTTTAATCAGGATGATAGGAACACTGTGGACAGTTTTCAGCAAGTTGCAACATTGAAATACAGAAATAAACACTTTTCCAAAAACAAGCTCTAAATCATGTTGAAAAACAGAAATAAGCACTTTTCAAAAACAAGCTTCAAATCATGTTGAAATACAGAAATAAGCACTTTTCAAAAACAAGCTCCAAATCATGTTGAAATACAGAAATAAACACTTTTCCATAAACATGCTCAAAATCATGTTTGATGCACTCTGTAAGTGAAAAAAATATTGTACTGTTTAATCAGGATGATAGGAACACTGTGGACAGTTTTCAGCAAGTTGCAACATTGAAATACAGAAATAAACACTTTTCCATAAACATGCTCTAAATCATGTTGAAATACAGAAATAAACACTTTTCCATAAACAAGCTCTAAATCATGTTTGATGCACTCTGTAAGTGAATTTTTTTTTGTACTGTTTAATCAGGATGATAGGAACACTGTGGACAGTTTTCAGCAAGTTGCAACATTGAAATACAGAAATAAACACTTTTCCATAAACATGCTCTAAATCATGTTGAAATACAGAAATAAACACTTTTCCATAAACAAGCTCTAAATCATGTTTGATGCACTCTGTAAGTGAATTTTTTTTTTGTACTGTTTAATCAGGATGATAGGAACACTGTGGACAGTTTTCAGCAAGTTGCAACATTGAAATACAGAAATAAACACTTTTCCATAAACATGCTCTAAATCATGTTTGATGCACTCTGTAAGTGAAAAAAAAATTGTACTGTTTAATCAGGATGATAGGAACACTGTGGACAGTTTTCAGCAACTTGCAACATTGAAATACAGAAATAAACACTTTTCCATAAACATGCTCAAAATCATGTTTGATGCACTCTGTAAGTGAAAAAAAAAATTGTACTGTTTAATCAGGATGATAGGAACACTGTGGACAGTTTTCAGCAAGTTGCAACATTGAAATACAGAAATAAACACTTTTCCAAAAACAAGCTCTAAATCATGTTGAAAAACAGAAATAAGCACTTTTCAAAAACAAGCTTCAAATCATGTTGAAATACAGAAATAAGCCCTTTTCAAAAACAAGCTCCAAATCATGTTGAAATACAGACATAAACACTTTTCCATAAACATGCTCTAAATCATGTTTGATGCACTCTGTAAGTGAATTTTTTTTTGTACTGTTTAATCAGGATGATAGGAACACTGTGGACAGTTTTCAGCAAGTTGCAACATTGAAATACAGAAATAAACACTTTTCCAAAAACAAGCTCTAAATCATGTTGAAAAACAGAAATAAGCACTTTTCAAAAACAAGCTCCAAATCATGTTGAAATACAGAAATAAACACTTTTCCATAAACATGCTCTAAATCATGTTTGATGCACTCTGTAAGTGAAAAAAACAAATTGTACTGTTTAATCAGGATGATAGGAACACTGTGGACAGTTTTCAGCAAGTTGCAACATTGAAATACAGAAATAAACACTTTTCCATAAACATGCTCTAAATCATGTTGAAATACAGAAATAAACACTTTTCCATAAACAAGCTCTAAATCGTGTTTGATGCACTCTGTAAGTGAATTTTTTTTTGTACTGTTTAATCAGGATGATAGGAACACTGTGGACAGTTTTCAGCAAGTTGCAACATTGAAATACAGAAATAAACACTTTTCCATAAACATGCTCTAAATCATGTTGAAATACAGAAATAAACACTTTTCCATAAACAAGCTCTAAATCATGTTTGATGCACTCTGTAAGTGAATTTTTTTTTGTACTGTTTAATCAGGATGATAGGAACACTGTGGACAGTTTTCAGCAAGTTGCAACATTGAAATACAGAAATAAACACTTTTCCATAAACATGCTCTAAATCATGTTTGATGCACTCTGTAAGTGAAAAAAAAATTGTACTGTTTAATCAGGATGATAGGAACACTGTGGACAGTTTTCAGCAAGTTGCAACATTGAAATACAGAAATAAACACTTTTCCAAAAACAAGCTCTAAATCATGTTGAAAAACAGAAATAAGCACTTTTCAAAAACAAGCTTCAAATCATGTTGAAATACAGAAATAAGCCCTTTTCAAAAACAAGCTCCAAATCATGTTGAAATACAGACATAAACACTTTTCCATAAACATGCTCTAAATCATGTTTGATGCACTCTGTAAGTGAATTTTTTTTTGTACTGTTTAATCAGGATGATAGGAACACTGTGGACAGTTTTCAGCAAGTTGCAACATTGAAATACAGAAATAAACACTTTTCCAAAAACAAGCTCTAAATCATGTTGAAAAACAGAAATAAGCACTTTTCAAAAACAAGCTTCAAATCATGTTGAAATACAGAAATAAGCACTTTTCAAAAACAAGCTCCAAATCATGTTGAAATACAGAAATAAACACTTTTCCATAAACATGCTCTAAATCATGTTTGATGCACTCTGTAAGTGAAAAAAACAAATTGTACTGTTTAATCAGGATGATAGGAACACTGTGGACAGTTTTCAGCAAGTTGCAACATTGAAATACAGAAATAAACACTTTTCCATAAACATGCTCTAAATCATGTTGAAATACAGAAATAAACACTTTTCCATAAACAAGCTCTAAATCATGTTTGATGCACTCTGTAAGTGATTTTTTTTTTTGTACTGTTTAATCAGGATGATAGGAACACTGTGGACAGTTTTCAGCAAGTTGCAACATTGAAATACAGAAATAAACACTTTTCCATAAACAAGCTCTAAATCATGTTTGATGCACTCTGTAAGTGCATTTTTTTTTGTACTGTTTAATCAGGATGATAGGAACACTGTGGACAGTTTTCAGCAAGTTGCAACATTGAAATACAGAAATAAGCACTTTTCAAAAACAAGCTTCAAATCATGTTGAAATACAGAAATAAGCACTTTTCAAAAACAAGCTCCAAATCATGTTGAAATACAGAAATAAACACTTTTCCATAAACATGCTCTAAATCATGTTTGATGCACTCTGTAAGTGAAAAAAAAATTGTACTGTTTAATCAGGATGATAGGAACACTGTGGACAGTTTTCAGCAACTTGCAACATTGAAATACAGAAATAAACACTTTTCCAAAAACATGCTCAAAATCATGTTTGATGCACTCTGTAAGTGAAAAAAAAAATTGTACTGTTTAATCAGGATGATAGGAACACTGTGGACAGTTTTCAGCAAGTTGCAACATTGAAAAACAGAAATAAGCACTTTTCAAAAACAAGCTCCAAATCATGTTGAAATACAGAAATAAACACTTTTCCATAAACAAGCTCTAAATCATGTTTGATGCACTCTGTAAGTGAATTTTCTTCTTGTACTGTTTAATCAGGATGATAGGAACACTGTGGACAGTTTTCAGCAAGTTGCAACATTGAAATACAGAAATAAGCACTTTTCAAAAACAAGCTTCAAATCATGTTGAAATACAGAAATAAGCACTTTTCAAAAACAAGCTCCAAATCATGTTGAAATACAGAAATAAACACTTTTCCATAAACATGCTCTAAATCATGTTTGATGCACTCTGTAAGTGAATTTTTTTTTTGTACTGTTTAATCAGGATGATAGGAACACTGTGGACAGTTTTCAGCAAGTTGCAACATTGAAATACAGAAATAAACACTTTTCCAAAAACAAGCTCTAAATCATGTTGAAAAACAGAAATAAGCACTTTTCAAAAACAAGCTTCAAATCATGTTGAAATACAGAAATAAGCACTTTTCAAAAACAAGCTCCAAATCATGTTGAAATACAGAAATAAACACTTTTCCATAAACATGCTCTAAATCATGTTTGATGCACTCTGTAAGTGAAAAAAACAAATTGTACTGTTTAATCAGGATGATAGGAACACTGTGGACAGTTTTCAGCAAGTTGCAACATTGAAATACAGAAATAAACACTTTTCCATAAACATGCTCTAAATCATGTTGAAATACAGAAATAAACACCTTTCCATAAACAAGCTCTAAATCATGTTTGATGCACTCTGTAAGTGAATTTTTTTTTGTACTGTTTAATCAGGATGATAGGAACACTGTGGACAGTTTTCAGCAAGTTGCAACATTGAAATACAGAAATAAACACTTTTCCATAAACATGCTCTAAATCATGTTTGATGCACTCTGTAAGTGCATTTTTTTTTGTACTGTTTAATCAGGATGATAGGAACACTGTGGACAGTTTTCAGCAAGTTGCAACATTGAAATACAGAAATAAGCACTTTTCAAAAACAAGCTTCAAATCATGTTGAAATACAGAAATAAGCACTTTTCAAAAACAAGCTCCAAATCATGTTGAAATACAGAAATAAACACTTTTCCATAAACATGCTCTAAATCATGTTTGATGCACTCTGTAAGTGAAAAAAAAATTGTACTGTTTAATCAGGATGATAGGAACACTGTGGACAGTTTTCAGCAACTTGCAACATTGAAATACAGAAATAAACACTTTTCCATAAACATGCTCAAAATCATGTTTGATGCACTCTGTAAGTGAAAAAAAAAATTGTACTGTTTAATCAGGATGATAGGAACACTGTGGACAGTTTTCAGCAAGTTGCAACATTGAAATACAGAAATAAGCACTTTTCAAAAACAAGCTCCAAATCATGTTGAAATACAGAAATAAACACTTTTCCATAAACATGCTCTAAATCATGTTTGATGCACTCTGTAAGTGAATTTTCTTCTTGTACTGTTTAATCAGGATGATAGGAACACTGTGGACAGTTTTCAGCAAGTTGCAACATTGAAATACAGAAATAAGCACTTTTCAAAAACAAGCTTCAAATCATGTTGAAATACAGAAATAAGCACTTTTCAAAAACAAGCTTCAAATCATGTTGAAATACAGAAATAAGCACTTTTCAAAAACAAGCTCCAAATCATGTTGAAATACAGAAATAAACACTTTTCCATAAACATGCTCTAAATCATGTTTGATGCACTCTGTAAGTGAATTTTCTTCTTGTACTGTTTAATCAGGATGATAGGAACACTGTGGACAGTTTTCAGCAAGTTGCAACATTGAAATACAGAAATAAACACTTTTCCAAAAACAAGCTCTAAATCATGTTGAAAAACAGAAATAAGCACTTTTCAAAAACAAGCTTCAAATCATGTTGAAAAACAGAAATAAGCACTTTTCAAAAACAAGCTCCAAATCATGTTGAAATACAGAAATAAACACTTTGCCATAAACATGCTCTAAATCATGTTTGATGCACTCTGTAAGTGAAAAAAAAAATTGTACTGTTTAATCAGGATGATAGGAACACTGTGGACAGTTTTCAGCAAGTTGCAACATTGAAATACAGAAATAAACACTTTTCCATAAACATGCTCTAAATCATGTTGAAATACAGAAATAAACACTTTTCCATAAACAAGCTCTAAATCATGTTTGATGCACTCTGTAAGTGATTTTTTTTTTGTACTGTTTAATCAGGATGATAGGAACACTGTGGACAGTTTTCAGCAAGTTGCAACATTGAAATACAGAAATAAACACTTTTCCATAAACATGCTCTAAATCATGTTTGATGCACTCTGTAAGTGAAAAAATAAATTGTACTGTTTAATCAGGATGATAGGAACACTGTGGACAGTTTTCAGCAACTTGCAACATTGAAATACAGAAATAAACACTTTTCCATAAACATGCTCAAAATCATGTTTGATGCACTCTGTAAGTGAAAAAAAAAATTGTACTGTTTAATCAGGATGATAGGAACACTGTGGACAGTTTTCAGCAAGTTGCAACATTGAAATACAGAAATAAACACTTTTCCAAAAACAAGCTCTAAATCATGTTGAAAAACAGAAATAAGCACTTTTCAAAAACAAGCTTCAAATCATGTTGAAATACAGAAATAAGCACTTTTCAAAAACAAGCTCCAAATCATGTTGAAATACAGAAATAAACACTTTTCCATAAACATGCTCTAAATCATGTTTGATGCACTCTGTAAGTGAAAAAAAAATTGTACTGTTTAATCAGGATGATAGGAACACTGTGGACAGTTTTCAGCAAGTTGCAACATTGAAATACAGAAATAAACACTTTTCCATAAACATGCTCTAAATCATGTTGAAATACAGAAATAAACACTTTTCCATAAACAAGCTCTAAATCGTGTTTGATGCACTCTGTAAGTGAATTTTTTTTTGTACTGTTTAATCAGGATGATAGGAACACTGTGGACAGTTTTCAGCAAGTTGCAACATTGAAATACAGAAATAAACACTTTTCCATAAACATGCTCTAAATCATGTTTGATGCACTCTGTAAGTGCATTTTTTTTGTACTGTTTAATCAGGATGATAGGAACACTGTGGACAGTTTTCAGCAAGTTGCAACATTGAAATACAGAAATAAGCACTTTTCAAAAACAAGCTTCAAATCATGTTGAAATACAGAAATAAGCACTTTTCAAAAACAAGCTCCAAATCATGTTGAAATACAGAAATAAACACTTTTCCATAAACATGCTCTAAATCATGTTTGATGCACTCTGTAAGTGAAAAAAAAATTGTACTGTTTAATCAGGATGATAGGAACACTGTGGACAGTTTTCAGCAAGTTGCAACATTGAAATACAGAAATAAACACTTTTCCATAAACATGCTCTAAATCATGTTGAAATACAGAAATAAACACTTTTCCATAAACAAGCTCTAAATCATGTTTGATGCACTCTGTAAGTGAATTTTTTTTTGTACTGTTTAATCAGGATGATAGGAACACTGTGGACAGTTTTCAGCAAGTTGCAACATTGAAATACAGAAATAAACACTTTTCCATAAACATGCTCTAAATCATGTTTGATGCACTCTGTAAGTGAAAAAAAAATTGTACTGTTTAATCAGGATGATAGGAACACTGTGGACAGTTTTCAGCAACTTGCAACATTGAAATACAGAAATAAACACTTTTCCATAAACATGCTCAAAATCATGTTTGATGCACTCTGTAAGTGAAAAAAAAAATTGTACTGTTTAATCAGGATGATAGGAACACTGTGGACAGTTTTCAGCAAGTTGCAACATTGAAATACAGAAATAAACACTTTTCCAAAAACAAGCTCTAAATCATGTTGAAAAACAGAAATAAGCACTTTTCAAAAACAAGCTTCAAATCATGTTGAAATACAGAAATAAGCCCTTTTCAAAAACAAGCTCCAAATCATGTTGAAATACAGACATAAACACTTTTCCATAAACATGCTCTAAATCATGTTTGATGCACTCTGTAAGTGAATTTTTTTTGTACTGTTTAATCAGGATGATAGGAACACTGTGGACAGTTTTCAGCAAGTTGCAACATTGAAATACAGAAATAAACACTTTTCCAAAAACAAGCTCTAAATCATGTTGAAAAACAGAAATAAGCACTTTTCAAAAACAAGCTTCAAATCATGTTGAAATACAGAAATAAGCACTTTTCAAAAACAAGCTCCAAATCATGTTGAAATACAGAAATAAACACTTTTCCATAAACATGCTCTAAATCATGTTTGATGCACTCTGTAAGTGAAAAAAATATTGTACTGTTTAATCAGGATGATAGGAACACTGTGGACAGTTTTCAGCAAGTTGCAACATTGAAATACAGAAATAAACACTTTTCCATAAACATGCTCTAAATCATGTTGAAATACAGAAATAAACACTTTTCCATAAACAAGCTCTAAATCATGTTTGATGCACTCTGTAAGTGAATTTTTTTTTGTACTGTTTAATCAGGATGATAGGAACACTGTGGACAGTTTTCAGCAAGTTGCAACATTGAAATACAGAAATAAACACTTTTCCATAAACATGCTCTAAATCATGTTTGATGCACTCTATAAGTGCATTTTTTTTTGTACTGTTTAATCAGGATGATAGGAACACTGTGGACAGTTTTCAGCAAGTTGCAACATTGAAATACAGAAATAAGCACTTTTCAAAAACAAGCTTCAAATCATGTTGAAATACAGAAATAAGCACTTTTCAAAAACAAGCTCCAAATCATGTTGAAATACAGAAATAAACACTTTTCCATAAACATGCTCTAAATCATGTTTGATGCACTCTGTAAGTGAAAAAAAAATTGTACTGTTTAATCAGGATGATAGGAACACTGTGGACAGTTTTCAGCAACTTGCAACATTGAAATACAGAAATAAACACTTTTCCAAAAACATGCTCAAAATCATGTTTGATGCACTCTGTAAGTGAAAAAAAAAATTGTACTGTTTAATCAGGATGATAGGAACACTGTGGACAGTTTTCAGCAAGTTGCAACATTGAAAAACAGAAATAAGCACTTTTCAAAAACAAGCTCCAAATCATGTTGAAATACAGAAATAAACACTTTTCCATAAACATGCTCTAAATCATGTTTGATGCACTCTGTAAGTGAATTTTTTTCTTGTACTGTTTAATCAGGATGATAGGAACACTGTGGACAGTTTTCAGCAAGTTGCAACATTGAAATACAGAAATAAGCACTTTTCAAAAACAAGCTTCAAATCATGTTGAAATACAGAAATAAGCACTTTTCAAAAACAAGCTCCAAATCATGTTGAAATACAGAAATAAACACTTTTCCATAAACATGCTCTAAATCATGTTTGATGCACTCTGTAAGTGAATTTTTTTTTGTACTGTTTAATCAGGATGATAGGAACACTGTGGACAGTTTTCAGCAAGTTGCAACATTGAAATACAGAAATAAACACTTTTCCAAAAACAAGCTCTAAATCATGTTGAAAAACAGAAATAAGCACTTTTCAAAAACAAGCTTCAAATCATGTTGAAATACAGAAATAAGCACTTTTCAAAAACAAGCTCCAAATCATGTTGAAATACAGAAATAAACACTTTTCCATAAACATGCTCTAAATCATGTTTGATGCACTCTGTAAGTGAAAAAAACAAATTGTACTGTTTAATCAGGATGATAGGAACACTGTGGACAGTTTTCAGCAAGTTGCAACATTGAAATACAGAAATAAACACTTTTCCATAAACATGCTCTAAATCATGTTGAAATACAGAAATAAACACTTTTCCATAAACAAGCTCTAAATCATGTTTGATGCACTCTGTAAGTGAATTTTTTTTTTGTACTGTTTAATCAGGATGATAGGAACACTGTGGACAGTTTTCAGCAAGTTGCAACATTGAAATACAGAAATAAACACTTTTCCATAAACATGCTCTAAATCATGTTTGATGCACTCTATAAGTGCATTTTTTTTTGTACTGTTTAATCAGGATGATAGGAACACTGTGGACAGTTTTCAGCAAGTTGCAACATTGAAATACAGAAATAAGCACTTTTCAAAAACAAGCTTCAAATCATGTTGAAATACAGAAATAAGCACTTTTCAAAAACAAGCTCCAAATCATGTTGAAATACAGAAATAAACACTTTTCCATAAACATGCTCTAAATCATGTTTGATGCACTCTGTAAGTGAAAAAAAAATTGTACTGTTTAATCAGGATGATAGGAACACTGTGGACAGTTTTCAGCAACTTGCAACATTGAAATACAGAAATAAACACTTTTCCAAAAACATGCTCAAAATCATGTTTGATGCACTCTGTAAGTGAAAAAAAAAATTGTACTGTTTAATCAGGATGATAGGAACACTGTGGACAGTTTTCAGCAAGTTGCAACATTGAAAAACAGAAATAAGCACTTTTCAAAAACAAGCTCCAAATCATGTTGAAATACAGAAATAAACACTTTTCCATAAACATGCTCTAAATCATGTTTGATGCACTCTGTAAGTGAATTTTCTTCTTGTACTGTTTAATCAGGATGATAGGAACACTGTGGACAGTTTTCAGCAAGTTGCAACATTGAAATACAGAAATAAGCACTTTTCAAAAACAAGCTTCAAATCATGTTGAAATACAGAAATAAGCACTTTTCAAAAACAAGCTCCAAATCATGTTGAAATACAGAAATAAACACTTTTCCATAAACATGCTCTAAATCATGTTTGATGCACTCTGTAAGTGAAAAAAAAATTGTACTGTTTAATCAGGATGATAGGAACACTGTGGACAGTTTTCAGCAACTTGCAACATTGAAATACAGAAATAAACACTTTTCCAAAAACATGCTCAAAATCATGTTTGATGCACTCTGTAAGTGAAAAAAAAAATTGTACTGTTTAATCAGGATGATAGGAACACTGTGGACAGTTTTCAGCAAGTTGCAACATTGAAATACAGAAATAAACACTTTTCCAAAAACAAGCTCTAAATCATGTTGAAAAACAGAAATAAGCACTTTTCAAAAACAAGCTTCAAATCATGTTGAAATACAGAAATAAGCACTTTTCAAAAACAAGCTCCAAATCATGTTGAAATACAGAAATAAACACTTTTCCATAAACATGCTCTAAATCATGTTTGATGCACTCTGTAAGTGATTTTTTTTCCAGTACTGTTTAATCAGGATGATAGGAACACTGTGGACAGTTTTCAGCAAGTTGCAACATTGAAATACAGAAATAAACACTTTTCCAAAAACAAGCTCTAAATCATGTTGAAAAACAGAAATAAGCACTTTTCAAAAACAAGCTTCAAATCATGTTGAAATACAGAAATAAGCACTTTTCAAAAACAAGCTTCAAATCATGTTGAAATACAGAAATAAACACTTTTCCATAAACATGCTCTAAATCATGTTTGATGCACTCTGTAAGTGAAATTTTTTTTGTACTGTTTAATCAGGATGATAGGAACACTGTGGACAGTTTTCAGCAAGTTGCAACATTGAAATACAGAAATAAACACTTTTCCAAAAACAAGCTCTAAATCATGTTGAAAAACAGAAATAAGCACTTTTCAAAAACAAGCTCCAAATCATGTTGAAATACAGAAATAAACACTTTTCCATAAACATGCTCTAAATCATGTTTGATGCACTCTGTAAGTGAAAAAAAAAATTGTACTGTTTAATCAGGATGATAGGAACACTGTGGACAGTTTTCAGCAAGTTGCAACATTGAAATACAGAAATAAACACTTTTCCATAAACATGCTCTAAATCATGTTGAAATACAGAAATAAACACTTTTCCATAAACAAGCTCTAAATCATGTTTGATGCACTCTGTAAGTGATTTTTTTTTTGTACTGTTTAATCAGGATGATAGGAACACTGTGGACAGTTTTCAGCAAGTTGCAACATTGAAATACAGAAATAAACACTTTTCCATAAACATGCTCTAAATCATGTTTGATGCACTCTGTAAGTGAAAAAATAAATTGTACTGTTTAATCAGGATGATAGGAACACTGTGGACAGTTTTCAGCAAGTTGCAACATTGAAATACAGAAATAAACACTTTTCCAAAAACATGCTCAAAATCATGTTTGATGCACTCTGTAAGTGAAAAAAAAAATTGTACTGTTTAATCAGGATGATAGGAACACTGTGGACAGTTTTCAGCAAGTTGCAACATTGAAATACAGAAATAAACACTTTTCCAAAAACAAGCTCTAAATCATGTTGAAATACAGAAATAAGCACTTTTCAAAAACAAGCTCCAAATCATGTTGAAATACAGAAATAAACACTTTTCCATAAACATGCTCTAAATCATGTTTGATGCACTCTGTAAGTGAAAAAAACAAATTGTACTGTTTAATCAGGATGATAGGAACACTGTGGACAGTTTTCAGCAAGTTGCAACATTGAAATACAGAAATAAACACTTTTCCATAAACATGCTCTAAATCATGTTGAAATACAGAAATAAACACTTTTCCATAAACAAGCTCTAAATCATGTTTGATGCACTCTGTAAGTGAATTTTTTTTTGTACTGTTTAATCAGGATGATAGGAACACTGTGGACAGTTTTCAGCAAGTTGCAACATTGAAATACAGAAATAAACACTTTTCCATAAACATGCTCTAAATCATGTTTGATGCACTCTATAAGTGCATTTTTTTTTGTACTGTTTAATCAGGATGATAGGAACACTGTGGACAGTTTTCAGCAAGTTGCAACATTGAAATACAGAAATAAGCACTTTTCAAAAACAAGCTTCAAATCATGTTGAAATACAGAAATAAGCACTTTTCAAAAACAAGCTCCAAATCATGTTGAAATACAGAAATAAACACTTTTCCATAAACATGCTCTAAATCATGTTTGATGCACTCTGTAAGTGAAAAAAAAATTGTACTGTTTAATCAGGATGATAGGAACACTGTGGACAGTTTTCAGCAACTTGCAACATTGAAATACAGAAATAAACACTTTTCCAAAAACATGCTCAAAATCATGTTTGATGCACTCTGTAAGTGAAAACAAAAATTGTACTGTTTAATCAGGATGATAGGAACACTGTGGACAGTTTTCAGCAAGTTGCAACATTGAAAAACAGAAATAAGCACTTTTCAAAAACAAGCTTCAAATCATGTTGAAATACAGAAATAAGCACTTTTCAAAAACAAGCTCCAAATCATGTTGAAATACAGAAATAAACACTTTTCCATAAACATGCTCTAAATCATGTTTGATGCACTCTGTAAGTGAATTTTCTTCTTGTACTGTTTAATCAGGATGATAGGAACACTGTGGACAGTTTTCAGCAAGTTGCAACATTGAAATACAGAAATAAGCACTTTTCAAAAACAAGCTTCAAATCATGTTGAAATACAGAAATAAGCACTTTTCAAAAACAAGCTCCAAATCATGTTGAAATACAGAAATAAACACTTTTCCATAAACATGCTCTAAATCATGTTTGATGCACTCTGTAAGTGAAAAAAAAATTGTACTGTTTAATCAGGATGATAGGAACACTGTGGACAGTTTTCAGCAACTTGCAACATTGAAATACAGAAATAAACACTTTTCCAAAAACATGCTCAAAATCATGTTTGATGCACTCTGTAAGTCCAAAAAAAATTGTACTGTTTAATCAGGATGATAGGAACACTGTGGACAGTTTTCAGCAAGTTGCAACATTGAAATACAGAAATAAACACTTTTCCAAAAACAAGCTCTAAATCATGTTGAAAAACAGAAATAAGCACTTTTCAAAAACAAGCTTCAAATCATGTTGAAATACAGAAATAAGCACTTTTCAAAAACAAGCTCCAAATCATGTTGAAATACAGACATAAACACTTTTCCATAAACATGCTCTAAATCATGTTTGATGCACTCTGTAAGTGAATTTTTTTTTTGTACTGTTTAATCAGGATGATAGGAACACTGTGGACAGTTTTCAGCAAGTTGCAACATTGAAATACAGAAATAAACACTTTTCCAAAAACAAGCTCTAAATCATGTTGAAAAACAGAAATAAGCACTTTTCAAAAACAAGCTTCAAATCATGTTGAAATACAGAAATAAGCACTTTTCAAAAACAAGCTCCAAATCATGTTGAAATACAGAAATAAACACTTTTCCATAAACATGCTCTAAATCATGTTTGATGCACTCTGTAAGTGAAAAAAATATTGTACTGTTTAATCAGGATGATAGGAACACTGTGGACAGTTTTCAGCAAGTTGCAACATTGAAATACAGAAATAAACACTTTTCCATAAACATGCTCTAAATCATGTTGAAATACAGAAATAAACACTTTTCCATAAACAAGCTCTAAATCATGTTTGATGCACTCTGTAAGTGAATTTTTTTTTGTACTGTTTAATCAGGATGATAGGAACACTGTGGACAGTTTTCAGCAAGTTGCAACATTGAAATACAGAAATAAACACTTTTCCATAAACATGCTCTAAATCATGTTTGATGCACTCTGTAAGTGAAAAAAAAATTGTACTGTTTAATCAGGATGATAGGAACACTGTGGACAGTTTTCAGCAAGTTGCAACATTGAAATACAGAAATAAACACTTTTCCATAAACATGCTCAAAATCATGTTTGATGCACTCTGTAAGTGAAAAAAAAAATTGTACTGTTTAATCAGGATGATAGGAACACTGTGGACAGTTTTCAGCAAGTTGCAACATTGAAATACAGAAATAAACACTTTTCCAAAAACAAGCTCTAAATCATGTTGAAAAACAGAAATAAGCACTTTTCAAAAACAAGCTTCAAATCATGTTGAAATACAGAAATAAGCCCTTTTCAAAAACAAGCTCCAAATCATGTTGAAATACAGAAATAAACACTTTTCCATAAACATGCTCTAAATCATGTTTGATGCACTCTGTAAGTGAATTTTTTTTTGTACTGTTTAATCAGGATGATAGGAACACTGTGGACAGTTTTCAGCAAGTTGCAACATTGAAATACAGAAATAAACACTTTTCCAAAAACAAGCTCTAAATCATGTTGAAAAACAGAAATAATCACTTTTCAAAAACAAGCTTCAAATCATGTTGAAATACAGAAATAAGCACTTTTCAAAAACAAGCTCCAAATCATGTTGAAATACAGAAATAAACACTTTTCCATAAACATGCTCTAAATCATGTTTGATGCACTCTGTAAGTGAAAAAAACAAATTGTACTGTTTAATCAGGATGATAGGAACACTGTGGACAGTTTTCAGCAAGTTGCAACATTGAAATACAGAAATAAACACTTTTCCATAAACATGCTCTAAATCATGTTGAAATACAGAAATAAACACTTTTCCATAAACAAGCTCTAAATCATGTTTGATGCACTCTGTAAGTGAATTTTTTTTTGTACTGTTTAATCAGGATGATAGGAACACTGTGGACAGTTTTCAGCAAGTTGCAACATTGAAATACAGAAATAAACACTTTTCCATAAACATGCTCTAAATCATGTTTGATGCACTCTGTAAGTGCATTTTTTTTTGTACTGTTTAATCAGGATGATAGGAACACTGTGGACAGTTTTCAGCAAGTTGCAACATTGAAATACAGAAATAAGCACTTTTCAAAAACAAGCTTCAAATCATGTTGAAATACAGAAATAAGCACTTTTCAAAAACAAGCTCCAAATCATGTTGAAATACAGAAATAAACACTTTTCCATAAACATGCTCTAAATCATGTTTGATGCACTCTGTAAGTGAAAAAAAAATTGTACTGTTTAATCAGGATGATAGGAACACTGTGGACAGTTTTCAGCAACTTGCAACATTGAAATACAGAAATAAACACTTTTCCAAAAACATGCTCAAAATCATGTTTGATGCACTCTGTAAGTGAAAAAAAAAATTGTACTGTTTAATCAGGATGATAGGAACACTGTGGACAGTTTTCAGCAAGTTGCAACATTGAAATTCAGAAATAAGCACTTTTCAAAAACAAGCTCCAAATCATGTTGAAATACAGAAATAAACACTTTTCCATAAACATGCTCTAAATCATGTTTGATGCACTCTGTAAGTGAATTTTCTTCTTGTACTGTTTAATCAGGATGATAGGAACACTGTGGACAGTTTTCAGCAAGTTGCAACATTGAAATACAGAAATAAGCACTTTTCAAAAACAAGCTTCAAATCATGTTGAAATACAGAAATAAGCACTTTTCAAAAACAAGCTCCAAATCATGTTGAAATACAGAAATAAACACTTTTCCATAAACATGCTCTAAATCATGTTTGATGCACTCTGTAAGTGAAAAAAAAATTGTACTGTTTAATCAGGATGATAGGAACACTGTGGACAGTTTTCAGCAACTTGCAACATTGAAATACAGAAATAAACACTTTTCCAAAAACATGCTCAAAATCATGTTTGATGCACTCTGTAAGTGAAAAAAAAATTGTACTGTTTAATCAGGATGATAGGAACACTGTGGACAGTTTTCAGCAAGTTGCAACATTGAAATACAGAAATAAACACTTTTCCAAAAACAAGCTCTAAATCATGTTGAAAAACAGAAATAAGCACTTTTCAAAAACAAGCTTCAAATCATGTTGAAATACAGAAATAAGCACTTTTCAAAAACAAGCTCCAAATCATGTTGAAATACAGAAATAAACACTTTTCCATAAACATGCTCTAAATCATGTTTGATGCACTCTGTAAGTGAATTTTCTTCTTGTACTGTTTAATCAGGATGATAGGAACACTGTGGACAGTTTTCAGCAAGTTGCAACATTGAAATACAGAAATAAACACTTTTCCAAAAACAAGCTCTAAATCATGTTGAAAAACAGAAATAAGCACTTTTCAAAAGGGGCTCCAAATCATGTTGAAATACAGAAATAAACACTTTTCCATAAACATGCTCTAAATCATGTTTGATGCACTCTGTAAGTGAAAAAAACAAATTGTACTGTTTAATCAGGATGATAGGAACACTGTGGACAGTTTTCAGCAAGTTGCAACATTGAAATACAGAAATAAACACTTTTCCATAAACATGCTCTAAATCATGTTGAAATACAGAAATAAACACTTTTCCATAAACAAGCTCTAAATCGTGTTTGATGCACTCTGTAAGTGAATTTTTTTTTGTACTGTTTAATCAGGATGATAGGAACACTGTGGACAGTTTTCAGCAAGTTGCAACATTGAAATACAGAAATAAACACTTTTCCATAAACATGCTCTAAATCATGTTTGATGCACTCTGTAAGTGCATTTTTTTTTGTACTGTTTAATCAGGATGATAGGAACACTGTGGACAGTTTTCAGCAAGTTGCAACATTGAAATACAGAAATAAGCACTTTTCAAAAACAAGCTTCAAATCATGTTGAAATACAGAAATAAGCACTTTTCAAAAACAAGCTCCAAATCATGTTGAAATACAGAAATAAACACTTTTCCATAAACATGCTCTAAATCATGTTTGATGCACTCTGTAAGTGAAAAAAAAATTGTACTGTTTAATCAGGATGATAGGAACACTGTGGACAGTTTTCAGCAACTTGCAACATTGAAATACAGAAATAAACACTTTTCCAAAAACATGCTCAAAATCATGTTTGATGCACTCTGTAAGTGAAAAAAAAAATTGTACTGTTTAATCAGGATGATAGGAACACTGTGGACAGTTTTCAGCAAGTTGCAACATTGAAAAACAGAAATAAGCACTTTTCAAAAACAAGCTCCAAATCATGTTGAAATACAGAAATAAACACTTTTCCATAAACATGCTCTAAATCATGTTTGATGCACTCTGTAAGTGAATTTTCTTCTTGTACTGTTTAATCAGGATGATAGGAACACTGTGGACAGTTTTCAGCAAGTTGCAACATTGAAATACAGAAATAAGCACTTTTCAAAAACAAGCTTCAAATCATGTTGAAATACAGAAATAAGCACTTTTCAAAAACAAGCTCCAAATCATGTTGAAATACAGAAATAAACACTTTTCCATAAACATGCTCTAAATCATGTTTGATGCACTCTGTAAGTGAAAAAAAAATTGTACTGTTTAATCAGGATGATAGGAACACTGTGGACAGTTTTCAGCAACTTGCAACATTGAAATACAGAAATAAACACTTTTCCAAAAACATGCTCAAAATCATGTTTGATGCACTCTGTAAGTGAAAAAAAAATTGTACTGTTTAATCAGGATGATAGGAACACTGTGGACAGTTTTCAGCAAGTTGCAACATTGAAATACAGAAATAAACACTTTTCCAAAAACAAGCTCTAAATCATGTTGAAAAACAGAAATAAGCACTTTTCAAAAACAAGCTTCAAATCATGTTGAAATACAGAAATAAGCACTTTTCAAAAACAAGCTCCAAATCATGTTGAAATACAGAAATAAACACTTTTCCATAAACATGCTCTAAATCATGTTTGATGCACTCTGTAAGTGAATTTTCTTCTTGTACTGTTTAATCAGGATGATAGGAACACTGTGGACAGTTTTCAGCAAGTTGCAACATTGAAATACAGAAATAAACACTTTTCCAAAAACAAGCTCTAAATCATGTTGAAAAACAGAAATAAGCACTTTTCAAAAACAAGCTTCAAATCATGTTGAAATACAGAAATAAGCACTTTTCAAAAACAAGCTCCAAATCATGTTGAAATACAGAAATAAACACTTTTCCATAAACATGCTCTAAATCATGTTTGATGCACTCTGTAAGTGAATTTTTTTTTGTACTGTTTAATCAGGATGATAGGAACACTGTGGACAGTTTTCAGCAAGTTGCAACATTGAAATACAGAAATAAACACTTTTCCAAAAACAAGCTCTAAATCATGTTGAAAAACAGAAATAAGCACTTTTCAAAAACAAGCTCCAAATCATGTTGAAATACAGAAATAAACACTTTTCCATAAACATGCTCTAAATCATGTTTGATGCACTCTGTAAGTGAAAAAAAAAATTGTACTGTTTAATCAGGATGATAGGAACACTGTGGACAGTTTTCAGCAAGTTGCAACATTGAAATACAGAAATAAACACTTTTCCAAAAACAAGCTCTAAATCATGTTGAAAAACAGAAATAAGCACTTTTCAAAAACAAGCTTCAAATCATGTTGAAATACAGAAATAAGCACTTTTCAAAAACAAGCTCCAAATCATGTTGAAATACAGAAATAAACACTTTTCCATAAACATGCTCTAAATCATGTTTGATGCACTCTGTAAGTGAATTTTCTTCTTGTACTGTTTAATCAGGATGATAGGAACACTGTGGACAGTTTTCAGCAAGTTGCAACATTGAAATACAGAAATAAACACTTTTCCAAAAACAAGCTCTAAATCATGTTGAAAAACAGAAATAAGCACTTTTCAAAAACAAGCTTCAAATCATGTTGAAATACAGAAATAAGCACTTTTCAAAAACAAGCTCCAAATCATGTTGAAATACAGAAATAAACACTTTTCCATAAACATGCTCTAAATCATGTTTGATGCACTCTGTAAGTGAATTTTTTTTTGTACTGTTTAATCAGGATGATAGGAACACTGTGGACAGTTTTCAGCAAGTTGCAACATTGAAATACAGAAATAAACACTTTTCCAAAAACAAGCTCTAAATCATGTTGAAAAACAGAAATAAGCACTTTTCAAAAACAAGCTCCAAATCATGTTGAAATACAGAAATAAACACTTTTCCATAAACATGCTCTAAATCATGTTTGATGCACTCTGTAAGTGAAAAAAAAAATTGTACTGTTTAATCAGGATGATAGGAACACTGTGGACAGTTTTCAGCAAGTTGCAACATTGAAATACAGAAATAAACACTTTTCCATAAACATGCTCTAAATCATGTTGAAATACAGAAATAAACACTTTTCCATAAACAAGCTCTAAATCATGTTTGATGCACTCTGTAAGTGATTTTTTTTTTTGTACTGTTTAATCAGGATGATAGGAACACTGTGGACAGTTTTCAGCAAGTTGCAACATTGAAATACAGAAATAAACACTTTTCCATAAACAAGCTCTAAATCATGTTTGATGCACTCTGTAAGTGAAAAAATAAATTGTACTGTTTAATCAGGATGATAGGAACACTGTGGACAGTTTTCAGCAACTTGCAACATTGAAATACAGAAATAAACACTTTTCCAAAAACATGCTCAAAATCATGTTTGATGCACTCTGTAAGTGAAAAAAAAAATTGTACTGTTTAATCAGGATGATAGGAACACTGTGGACAGTTTTCAGCAAGTTGCAACATTGAAATACAGAAATAAACACTTTTCCAAAAACAAGCTCTAAATCATGTTGAAAAACAGAAATAAGCACTTTTCAAAAACAAGCTTCAAATCATGTTGAAATACAGAAATAAGCACTTTTCAAAAACAAGCTCCAAATCATGTTGAAATACAGAAATAAACACTTTTCCATAAACAAGCTCTAAATCATGTTTGATGCACTCTGTAAGTGATTTTTTTTTTGTACTGTTTAATCAGGATGATAGGAACACTGTGGACAGTTTTCAGCAAGTTGCAACATTGAAATACAGAAATAAACACTTTTCCAAAAACAAGCTCTAAATCATGTTGAAAAACAGAAATAAGCACTTTTCAAAAACAAGCTCCAAATCATGTTGAAATACAGAAATAAACACTTTTCCATAAACATGCTCTAAATCATGTTTGATGCACTCTGTAAGTGAAAAAAAAAAGTGTACTGTTTAATCAGGATGATAGGAACACTGTGGACAGTTTTCAGCAAGTTGCAACATTGAAATACAGAAATAAACACTTTTCCAAAAACATGCTCTAAATCATGTTGAAATACAGAAATAAACACTTTTCCATAAACAAGCTCTAAATCATGTTTGATGCACTCTGTAAGTGATTTTTTTTTTGTACTGTTTAATCAGGATGATAGGAACACTGTGGACAGTTTTCAGCAAGTTGCAACATTGAAATACAGAAATAAACACTTTTCCATAAACATGCTCTAAATCATGTTTGATGCACTCTGTAAGTGAAAAAATAAATTGTACTGTTTAATCAGGATGATAGGAACACTGTGGACAGTTTTCAGCAACTTGCAACATTGAAATACAGAAATAAACACTTTTCCATAAACATGCTCTAAATCATGTTTGATGCACTCTGTAAGTGAAAAAAAAAATTGTACTGTTTAATCAGGATGATAGGAACACTGTGGACAGTTTTCAGCAAGTTGCAACATTGAAATACAGAAATAAACACTTTTCCAAAAACAAGCTCTAAATCATGTTGAAAAACAGAAATAAGCACTTTTCAAAAACAAGCTTCAAATCATGTTGAAATACAGAAATAAGCACTTTTCAAAAACAAGCTCCAAATCATGTTGAAATACAGAAATAAACACTTTTCCATAAACATGCTCTAAATCATGTTTGATGCACTCTGTAAGTGAATTTTCTTCTTGTACTGTTTAATC
>NW_027256201.1:5000-26867 GCF_045679555.1 Salvelinus alpinus
GGTCCTTCAGCTCACAGCTACCCTGTTCAATGTAGATGGTTCTTCAGCTCACAGCTACCCTGTTCAATGTAGATGGTCCTTCAGCTCACAGCTACCCTGTTCAATGTAGATGGTCCTTCAGCTCACAGCTACCCTGTTCAATGTAGATGGTCCTTCAGCTCACAGCTACCCTGTTCAATGTAGATGGTTCTTCAGCTCACAGCTACCCTGTTCAATGTAGATGGTTCTTCAGCTCACAGCTACCCTGTTCAATGTAGATGGTCCTTCAGCTCACAGCTACCCTGTTCAATGTAGATGGTCCTTCAGCTCACAGCTACCCTGTTCAATGTAGATGGTCTTCAGCTCACAGCTACCCTGTTCAATGTAGATGGTTCTTCAGCTCACAGCTACCCTGTTCAATGTAGATGGTCCTTCAGCTCACAGCTACCCTGTTCAATGTAGATGGTCCTTCAGCTCACAGCTACCCTGTTCAATGTAGATGGTCCTTCAGCTCACAGCTACCCTGTTCAATGTAGATGGTCCTTCAGCTCACAGCTACCCTGTTCAATGTAGATGGTCCTTCAGCTCACAGCTACCCTGTTCAATGTAGATGGTCCTTCAGCTCACAGCTACCCTGTTCAATGTAGATGGTCCTTCAGCTCACAGCTACCCTGTTCAATGTAGATGGTCCTTCAGCTCACAGCTACCCTGTTCAATGTAGATGGTCCTTCAGCTCACAGCTACCCTGTTCAATGTAGATGGTCCTTCAGCTCACAGCTACCCTGTTCAATGTAGATGGTCCTTCAGCTCACAGCTACCCTGTTCAATGTAGATGGTCCTTCAGCTCACAGCTACCCTGTTCAATGTAGATGGTCCTTCAGCTCACAGCTACCCTGTTCAATGTAGATGGTCCTTCAGCTCACAGCTACCCTGTTCAATGTAGATGGTTCTTCAGCTCACACCTACCCTGTTCAATGTAGATGGTTCTTCAGCTCACAGCTACCCTGTTCAATGTAGATGGTCCTTCAGCTCACAGCTACCCTGTTCAATGTAGATGGTCCTTCAGCTCACAGCTACCCTGTTCAATGTAGATGGTTCTTCAGCTCACAGCTACCCTGTTCAATGTAGATGGTTCTTCAGCTCACAGCTACCCTGTTCAATGTAGATGGTCCTTCAGCTCACAGCTACCCTGTTCAATGTAGATGGTCCTTCAGCTCACAGCTACCCTGTTCAATGTAGATGGTCCTTCAGCTCACAGCTACCCTGTTCAATGTAGATGGTCCTTCAGCTCACAGCTACCCTGTTCAATGTAGATGGTTCTTCAGCTCACAGCTACCCTGTACAATGTAGATGGTCCTTCAGCTCACAGCTACCCTGTTCAATGTAGATGGTCCTTCAGCTCACAGCTACCCTGTTCAATGTAGATGGTCCTTCAGCTCACAGCTACCCTGTTCAATGTAGATGGTCCTTCAGCTCACAGCTACCCTGTTCAATGTAGATGGTCCTTCAGCTCACAGCTACCCTGTTCAATGTAGATGGTCCTTCAGCTCACAGCTACCCTGTTCAATGTAGATGGTCCTTCAGCTCACAGCTACCCTGTTCAATGTAGATGGTTGTTTTAACAGATCACCAACTTTTTGTTTCGTTTGTAGACTAAGATTTATTGACGTTGTTTTTTCTCTCCTCTGCAGCCCTTTCTATGGAGAGGACTTTTATTGTGAAATCCCCCGTAGTTTCCGCCATCTGTCCTTCTACATCTTCGACAGGGACGTGTTCAGGAGGGACTCCAGCATCGGTGAGTAACGCCTGATCCTATTGGTCCAACAGACCATGTCAAACTCACCTCTCGTCCACTACGGCTCCTGTGACACCGCTCCCTGCTTCTCTTCTTGTGATTGGACGGCTCTGCTGATGAAACCCTAACAGGAAACGTCTGATTGGCGTTCCCACTTCCGGGTTTTCAGATGAAAAGGAAGCTAGGTTGAATTAGCCGTATCCCTGAAAACCGGTTGTTGGCAACTCCGCTAAGCTTAATGAGACACAGGTGTTTAACGGTCTGTTTAGGCTGTGATTGGCTGTGCTGCGTTGGTTCCCATGGTAACAGGCACAAGGAGGCTGTGGGAACAGACAGTTCATCATTGTTCTGATGCAGCTTTCAGCTCAACAGCCAAACAAATAAACTGTTTTTCTGCAGGTCTGCAGTATTCTGAGAGAGAGAGAGAGGGAGAGAGAGAGAGAGAGAGGGAGAGAGAGAGAGAGGGAGAGAGAGGGAGGGGGGAGAGAGAGAGAGACAGAGACAGAGACAGAGAGAGACAGAGAGAGAGAGAGACAGAGAGAGACAGAGAGAGAGAGACAGAGACAGAGACAGAGACAGAGAGACAGAGAGAGAGAGTCTGTCTGTCTGTCTGTCTGTCTGTCTGTCTGTCTGTCTGTCTGTCTGTCTGTCTGTCTGTCTGTCTGTCTGTCTGTCTGTTGTGATTAGTTGACTGCAGCTCTAATTGTGCTCTGACACCAGGTGTGCGAACATGTGTGTGTTGTACCTAATTTTGCTGTGTGCGCGCGCGCGCGCGTGTGTGTGTGTGTGTGTGTGTGTGTGTGTGTGTGTGTGTGTGTGTGTGTGTGTGTGTGTGTGTGTGTGTGTGTGTGTGTGTGTGTGTGTGTGTAGGTAAGGTAGCAGTGAAGAAGGAGGACCTCCAGAGGTATCATGGTAAAGACACCTGGTTCCCTCTGCAACACGTCAGCGCAGACTCAGAGGTTCAGGTCTGTACGAGCAACACACACACACACACACACACACACACACACACACACACACACACACACACACACACACACACACACACACACACACACACACACACACACACACACACACACAGTGTACAGTTCATACTACGTTGACACCCCCATCACTATTCAGTTTATTCCACATTGACCCCCCATCACCATACAGTTTATTCCACATTGACCCCCCATCACCATACAGTTTATTCTACATTGACCCCCCCAAAACAGTTTATTCCACATTGACCCCCCCCCCATCATCATACAGTTTATTCCACATTGACCCTCCCCCATCACCATACAGGTTATTCCACATTGACCTCCCCATCACCATACAGTTTATTCCACATTGACCCCCCCATCACCATACAGTTTATTCCACATTGACCCCCCCATCACCAAACAGGTTATTCCACATTGACCCCCCCATCACCATACAGTTTATTCCACATTGACCCTCCCCCATCACCATACAGGTTATTCCACATTGACCTCCCCATCACCATACAGTTTATTCCACATTGACCCCCCCATCACCATACAGTTTATTCCACATTGACCCCCCCATCACCAAACAGGTTATTCCACATTGACCCCCCCATCACCATACAGTTTATTCCACATTGACCCCCCCATCACCAAACAGGTTATTCCACATTGACCTCCCCATCACCATACAGTTTATTCCACATTGACCCTCCCCCATCACCATACAGGTTATTCCACATTGACCTCCCCATCACCATACAGTTTATTCCACATTGACCCCCCCATCACCATACAGTTTATTCCACATTGACCCCCCCATCACCATACAGGTTATTCCACATTGACCCCCCATCACCATACAGGTTATTCCACATTGACCTCCCCATCACCATACAGTTTATTCCACATTGACCCCCCCATCACCATACAGTTTATTCCACATTGACCCCCCATCACCATACAGTTTATTCCACATTGACCCCCCCATCACCATACAGTTCATACTACATTGCCGCTCCCCCATCACCATACAGTTTATTCCACATTGACCCCCCCAAATTGTTTATTCCACATTGACCCCCCATCACCATACAGTTTATTCCACATTGACCCCCCCAAATTGTTTATTCCACATTGACCCCCCATCACCATACAGTTTATTCCACATTGACCCCCCCATCACCATACAGTTTATTCCACATTGACCCCCCCAAAACAGTTTATTCCACATTGACCCCCCCATCACCATACAGTTTATTCCACATTGACCCCCCCCATCACCATACAGTTCATACTACATTGACCCTCCCCCATCACCATACAGTTTATTCCACATTGACCCCCCCATCACCATACAGTTTATTCCACATTGACCCCCCCATCACCATACAGTTTATTCCACATTGACCCCCCCATCACCAAACACTTCATACTACATTGACCCCCCCCCATCACCATACAGTTTATTCCACATTGACCCCCCCAAATTGTTTATTCCACATTGACCCCCCCATCGCCATACAGTTTATTCCACATTGACCCCCCATCACCATACAGTTCATTCCACATTGACCCCCCCATCACCATACAGTTTATTCCACATTGACCCCCCCATCACATACAGTTTATTCCACATTGACCCCCCATCACCATACAGTTCATTCCACATTGACCCCCCCATCACCATACAGTTTATTCCACATTGACCCCCCCATCACCATACAGTTTATTCCACATTGACCCTCCCCATCACCATACAGTTCATTCCACATTGACCCCCCATCACCATACAGTTCATTCCACATTGACCCCCATCACCATACAGTTTATTCCACATTGACCCCCCATACAGTTTATTCCACATTGACCCCCCATCACCATACAGTTTATTCCACATTGACCCCCCATCACCATACAGTTTATTCCACATTGACCCCCCCATCACCATACAGTTTATTCCACATTGACCCCATCACCATACAGTTTATTCCACATTGACCCCCCATCACCATACAGTTTATTCCACATTGACCCCCCATACAGTTTATTCCACATTGACCCCCCATACAGTTTATTCCACATTGACCCCCCATCACCATACAGTTTATTCCACATTGACCCCCCATACAGTTTATTCCACATTGACCCCCCATACAGTTTATTCCACATTGACCCCCATACAGTTTATTCCACATTGACCCCCCCCGCCCCCAGTTCATATAGGCATTTCTGCAGGTGTGTGTGTAACAAGCATTTCGCTACATTCGCATAAACATCTGCTAACCATGTGTATGTGACCTTTGATTTGATTTGATAACCACGGTGACACTGTGTTCCTCAGGGAAAGGTCCACATAGAGCTGCGTCTCAGCGAGGTCATCACAGACAGCGGCGTCGTCTGCCATAAACTGGCCACACGGTGAGTACAACATCCAACCCCTTCCCCGTTGAGACCCGTCAGCTACAACATCCAACCCCTTCCCCGTTGAGACCCGTCAGCTACAACATCCAACCCCTTCCCCGTTGAGACCCGTCAGCTACAACATCCAACCCCTTCCCCGTTGAGACCCGTCAGCTACAACACACCTCCCTGATTCATGTCCCTGTTCCATCATCCAACCCCGTCCACGTTGAGACCCGTCAGCTACAACACACCTCCCTGATTCATGTCCCTGTTCCATCATCCAACCCCGTCCACGTTGAGACCCGTCAGCTACAACACACCTCCCTGATTCATGTCCCTGTTCCATCATCCAACCCCGTCCCCGTTGAGACCCGTCAGCTACAACACACCTCCCTGATTCATGTCCCTGTTCCATCATCCAACCCCGTCCACGTTGAGACCCGTCAGCTACAACACACCTCCCTGATTCATGTCCCTGTTCCATCATCCAACCCCTTCCCCGTTGAGACCCGTCAGCTACAACACACCTCCCTGATTCATGTCCCTGTTCCATCATCCAACCCCGTCCCCGTTGAGACCCGTCAGCTACAACACACCTCCCTGATTCATGTCCCTGTTCCATCATCAACCCCTTCTGTCTGTGTGAGCGTGCGCGCATGTGAGTGTGTTAGTATGTGGTGGGGTTTTGTGTGTGTTTGTGGGTGTGTGGGCGGGCGGGCGGGCGATTTATGTGTGTGTGGGCGGGCGCGTGTCTGTGGAAGTGTGTGTGTTGTTGGTTTGTGTTTGTGTTTGTGGAAATGTCTCTCTCTCTCTCTCTCTCCATCTCTCTCTCTCTCTCTCTCTCTCTCTCTCTCTCTCTCTCTCTCTCTCTCTCTCTCTCTCTCTCTCTCTCTCTCTCTCTCTCTCTCTCTGTCTCTCTCTCTCTGTCTCTCTCTCTGTCTCGCTGTCTATCTCTCTCTCTGAGATATATTTATACAGTGATAATGAATTAGACCTGTTGTCTATAGAGAGACAGTTATCTAATGAATTATGTATATAGTGATAATGACCTGTGAGTGAGTGCTATTCTCTGTTGGATTGGAATGAGTCCTGTTCTCAGTTGGATTGGAATGAGTCCTATTCTCAGTTGGATCGGAATGAGTCCTATTCTCTGTTGGATCGGAATGAGTCCTATTCTCTGTTGGGATTGGAATGAGTCCTATTCTCTGTTGGATCGGAATGAGTCCTATTCTCTGTTGGATTGGAATGAGTCCTATTCTCTGTTGGATCGGAATGAGTCCTATTCTCAGTTGGAATGAGTCCTATTCTCTGTTGGATTGGAATGGGTCCTATTCTCTGTTGGATTGGAATGAGTCCTATTCTCTGTTGGATTGGAATGAGTCCTATTCTCTGTTGGATCGGAATGAGTCCTATTCTCTGTTGGATTGGAATGAGCTCTATTCTCTGTTGGATTGGAGTGAGTCCTATTCTCTGTTGGATTGGAATGAGTCCTATTCTCTGTTGGATTGGAATGAGTCCTATTCTCTGTTGGATTGGAATGAGTCCTATTCTCTGTTGGATTGGATTGAGTCCTATTCTCTGTTGGATTGGAATGAGTCCTATTCTCTGTTGGATTGGAGTGAGTCCTATTCTCTGTTTGATTGGAATGAGTCCTATTCTCTGTTGGATTGGAATGAGTCCTATTCTCTGTTGGATCAGAATGAGTCCTATTCTCTGTTGGATCAGAATGAGTCCTATTCTCTGTTGGATCGGAATGAGTCCTATTCTCTGTTGGATTGGAATGAGTCCTATTCTTAGTTGGATTGGAATAAGTCCTATTCTCTGTTGGATTGGAATGAGTCCTATTCTCTGTTGGATTGGAATGAGTCCTATTCTCTGTTGGATCGGAATGAGTCCTATTCTCTGTTGGATTGGAATGAGTCCTATTCTCTGTTGGATTGGAATGAGTCCTATTCTCTGTTGGATCAGAGTGAGTCCTATTCTCTGTTGGATTGGAATGAGTCCTATTCTCAGTTGGATCAGAATGAGTCCTATTCTCTGTTGGATTGGAATGAGTCCTATTCTCTGTTGGATTGGAATGAGTCCTATTCTCTGTTGGATTGGAATGAGTCCTATTCTCTGTTGGATTGGAATGAGTCCTATTCTCTGTTGGATTGGAATGAGTCCTATTCTCTGTTGGATTGGAATGAGTCCTATTCTCTGTTGGATTGGAATGAGTCCTATTCTCTGTTGGAATGAGTCCTATTCTCTGTTGGATTGGAATGAGTCCTATTCTCTGTTGGATCGGAATGAGTCCTATTCTCTGTTGGATTGGAATGAGTCCTATTCTCTGTTGGATTGGAATGAGTCCTATTCTCTGTTGGATCAGAGTGAGTCCTATTCTCTGTTGGATTGGAATGAGTCCTATTCTCTGTTGGATTGGAATGAGTCCTATTCTCTGTTGGATTGGATTGAGTCCTATTCTCTGTTGGAATGAGTCCTATTCTCTGTTGGATTGGAATGAGTCCTATTTGATTTAGCTCGATTCAGTTCCGTCTCATTTTATTGTAATGACTTTTTGAAAAGGGCTCTTGGCTCAACCCACAAACTCATTTACTGAAGGAAGTGTAGTCAAAAACAGACTAGAGTCTGAAGTCACAAACATCAACTACCTTATGCGTCTGTGTGTGTGTGTGTGTGTGTGTGTGTGTGTGTGTGTGTGTGTGTGTGTGTGTGTGTGTGTGTGTGTGTGTGTGTGTGTGTGTGTGTGTGTGTGTGTGTGTGTGTGTGTGTGTGTGTGTGTGTGTGTGTGTGTGTGTGTGTGTGTCTAGGTCAGCCAGAGGTTATATTAAACAGGCTCACTGACAGGAAGTTGTCTGTTGTCAGTGAATCCTAACCTTCCTCCTCCGCCCACTGACATCATCATTAACCTGTGTTGACGGGGCGTCAGTGACAGAGAGGAAGTGATGCGTCCTGCTGGCAGTGTAACCTCTTTACAGCATGATGTCACCATGGAGGGATGTGTATGTGTAATGTGTGTGTGTGTGTAATGTGTGTAATGTGTGTGTGTGTGTGTTATGTGTGTAATGTGTGTAATGTGTGTAGTTTGTGTGTGTGTAGTTTGTGTGTGTGTGTGTGTGTGTGTGTGCGTGCGTGCGTGCGTGCGTGCGTGCGTGCGTGCGTGCGTGCGTGCGTGCGTGTGTGTGTGTGTGTGTGTGTGTAATGTAAAGTGCCAGGGCCTGCCCATAGTGAATGGACAGTGTGATAATAACAGTCTCTCTCTACAGTGTAGTGGAGTGCCAGGGCCTGCCCATAGTGAATGGACAGTGTGATAATAACAGTCTCTCTCTACAGTGTAGTGGAGTGCCAGGGCCTGCCCATAGTGAATGGACAGTGTGTTACTAACAGTCTCTCTCTACAGTGTAGTGGAGTGCCAGGGCCTGCCCATAGTGAATGGACAGTGTGATACTAACAGTCTCTCTCTACAGTGTAGTGGAGTGCCAGGGCCTGCCCATAGTGAATGGACAGTGTGATACTAACAGTCTCTCTCTACAGTGTAATGGAGTGCCAGGGCCTGCCCATAGTGAATGGACAGTGTGATAATAACAGTCTCTCTCTACAGTGTAGTGGAGTGCCAGGGCCTGCCCATAGTGAATGGACAGTGTGATACTAACAGTCTCTCTCTACAGTGTAGTGGAGTGCCAGGGCCTGCCCATAGTGAATGGACAATGTGATCCGTACGCTGCTGTATCCCTGCTGGGCCCATCCAGGTCAGAGCCAACGATCACAGAGACACCTCTATCACTGATCAACTGTTACATCTATCAGACTTCTATGTGATAGGCAGTCGTTTTAACTTTCCCTTCTCCTTGTCTCTCGCTCTCTCTTTCTTTCCATCACACTCTGTCTCTTCCCTTCTTTCTCATCTCTCTCTCTCTCTGTCTCTGTCTCTCTCTCTCTCTCTCTCCCTCTCTCTCTCTCTCTCTCTCTCTCTCTGTCTCTCTCTCTCTCCCTCGCTCTCTCTCTCTCTCTCTCTGTCTCTCTCTCTCTCTCTCTCTCTCTCTCTCTCTCTCTAATTTCCCACCTCTCTCTTTCTTTCTCTCTCTGTCTCCCCCTCTCTCTCTCTCCCTCTCTCTCTCTCTCTCTCTCTCTCTCGCCCCCTCTCTCTCTCTCTCTCTCTCTCTCCCCCGCTCTCTAATTTCCCACCTCTCTCTTTCTTTCTCTCTCTGTCTCCCCCTCTCTCTCTCTCCCCCTTTCTCTCTGATTTACAACCTCTCTCGCTCCCCTCTCTCAATTCAATTCAATTCAAGGGGCTGTATTGTCATGGGAAACATATGTTAACATTGCCAAAGCAAGTGAAGTAGATAATAAACAAAAGTGAAATAAATAATCAAAATTAGCAGTAAACATTACACTATCTCTCTCTAATATCCAATCTCTTTCTTCCCCCCCTCTCCCCTCCTCTCTCTCTAATTTCCCACTTCTCTCTCCACCCCCCTCTCTCTCTCCCCCTCTCTCTAATCTCCCACTTCTCTCTCCACCCCTCTCTCTGTACAGATCAGAAGCGAAGAAGACCAAGGTGAAAAGGAAAACCAACAACCCCCAGTTTGAGGAGACATTCTACTTTGAGGTGAGGTTGGTGCTATCTGTCTACTTTGAGGGGAGGTTGGTGCTATCTGTCTACTCTGAGGGGAGGTTGGTGCTATCTGTCTACTCTGAGGGGAGGGGAGGTTGGTGCTATCTGTCTACTCTGAGGGGAGGTTGGTGCTATCTGTCTACTCTGAGGGGAGGGGAGGTTGGTGCTATCTGTCTACTCTGAGGGGAGGTTGGTGCTATCTGTCTACTTTGAGGGGAGGTTGGTGCTATCTGTCTACTCTGAGGGGAGGTTGGTGCTATCTGTCTACTTTGAGGTGAGGGGAGGTTGGTGCTATCTGTCTACTCTGAGGGGAGGGGAGGTTGGTGCTATCTGTCTACTCTGAGGGGAGGTTGGTGCTATCTGTCTACTCTGAGGGGAGGTTGGTGCTATCTGTCTACTTTGAGGTGAGGGGAGGTTGGTGCTATCTGTCTACTCTGAGGAGAGGGGAGGTTGGTGCTATCTGTCTACTCTGAGGGGAGGTTGGTGCTATCTGTCTACTTTGAGGGGAGGTTGGTGCTATCTGTCTACTCTGAGGGGAGGTTGGTGCTATCTGTCTACTCTGAGGAGAGGTTGGTGCTATCTGTCTACTCTGAGGGGAGGTTGGTGCTATCTGTCTACTCTGAGGGGAGGGGAGGTTGGTGCTATCTGTCTACTCTGAGGGGAGGTTGGTGCTATCTGTCTACTCTGAGGAGAGGTTGGTGCTATCTGTCTACTTTGAGGGGAGGTTGGTGCTATCTGTCTACTCTGAGGAGAGGGGGGGTTGGTGCTATCTGTCTACTCTGAGGAGAGGTTGGTGCTATCTGTCTACTCTGAGGGGAGGTTGGTGCTATCTGTCTACTCTGAGGAGAGGTTGGTGCTATCTGTCTACTCTGAGGGGAGGTTGGTGCTATCTGTCTACTCTGAGGAGAGGTTGGTGCTGATCCTGTCTACTCTGAGGGGAGGTTGGTGCTATCTGTCTACTCTGAGGGGAGGTTGGTGCTATCTGTCTACTCTGAGGAGAGGTTGGTGCTATCTGTCTACTCTGAGGGGAGGTTGGTGCTATCTGTCTACTCTGAGGGGAGGTTGGTGCTATCTGTCTACTCTGAGGGGAGGTTGGTGCTATCTGTCTACTCTGAGGAGAGGTTGGTGCTATCTGTCTACTCTGAGGGGAGGTTGGTGCTATCTGTCTACTCTGAGGAGAGGTTGGTGCTATCTGTCTACTCTGAGGGGAGGTTGGTGCTATCTGTCTACTCTGAGGGGAGGTTGGTGCTATCTGTCTACTCTGAGGGGAGGTTGGTGCTATCTGTCTACTCTGAGGAGAGGTTGGTGCTATCTGTCTACTCTGAGGGGAGGTTGGTGCTATCTGTCTACTCTGAGGAGAGGTTGGTGCTATCTGTCTACTCTGAGGGGAGGTTGGTGCTATCTGTCTACTCTGAGGGGAGGTTGGTGCTATCTGTCTACTCTGAGGGGAGGTTGGTGCTATCTGTCTACTCTGAGGGGAGGTTGGTGCTATCTGTCTACTCTGAGGAGAGGTTGGTGCTATCTGTCTACTCTGAGGGGAGGTTGGTGCTATCTGTCTACTCTGAGGAGAGGTTGGTGCTATCTGTCTACTCTGAGGGGAGGTTGGTGCTATCTGTCTACTCTGAGGGGAGGTTGGTGCTATCTGTCTACTCTGAGGGGAGGTTGGTGCTATCTGTCTACTCTGAGGGGAGGTTGGTGCTATCTGTCTACTCTGAGGGGAGGTTGGTGCTATCTGTCTACTCTGAGGGGAGGTTGGTGCTATCTGTCTACTCTGAGGGGAGGTTGGTGCTATCTGTCTACTCTGAGGGGAGGTTGGTGCTATCTGTCTACTCTGAGGGGAGGTTGGTGCTATCTGTCTACTCTGAGGGGAGGTTGGTGCTATCTGTCTACTCTGAGGGGAGGTTGGTGCTATCTGTCTACTCTGAGGGGAGGTTGGTGCTATCTGTCTACTCTGAGGGGAGGTTGGTGCTATCTGTCTACTCTGAGGAGAGGTTGGTGCTATCTGTCTACTCTGAGGGGAGGTTGGTGCTATCTGTCTACTCTGAGGAGAGGGGAGGTTGGTGCTATCTGTCTACTCTGAGGGGAGGTTGGTGCTATCTGTCTACTCTGAGGAGAGGAGAGGTTGGTGCTATCTGTCTACTCTGAGGGGAGGTTGGTGCTATCTGTCTACTCTGAGGAGAGGTTGGTGCTATCTGTCTACTCTGAGGAGAGGTTGGTGCTATCTGTCTACTCTGAGGAGAGGGGAGGTTGGTGCTATCTGTCTACTCTGAGGAGAGGTTGGTGCTATCTGTCTACTCTGAGGGGAGGTTGGTGCTATCTGTCTACTCTGAGGAGAGGTTGGTGCTATCTGTCTACTCTGAGGGGAGGTTGGTGCTATCTGTCTACTCTGAGGGGAGGTTGGTGCTATCTGTCTACTCTGAGGGGAGGTTGGTGCTATCTGTCTACTCTGAGGGGAGGTTGGTGCTATCTGTCTACTCTGAGGAGAGGTTGGTGCTATCTGTCTACTCTGAGGGGAGGGGAGGTTGGTGCTATCTGTCTACTCTGAGGGGAGGTTGGTGCTATCTGTCTACTCTGAGGAGAGGTTGGTGCTATCTGTCTACTCTGAGGGGAGGTTGGTGCTATCTGTCTACTCTGAGGGGAGGTTGGTGCTATCTGTCTACTCTGAGGGGAGGTTGGTGCTATCTGTCTACTCTGAGGAGAGGAGAGGTTGGTGCTATCTGTCTACTCTGAGGAGAGGTTGGTGCTATCTGTCTACTCTGAGGGGAGGTTGGTGCTATCTGTCTACTCTGAGGGGAGGTTGGTGCTATCTGTCTACTCTGAGGAGAGGTTGGTGCTATCTGTCTACTCTGAGGGGAGGGGAGGTTGGTGCTATCTGTCTACTCTGAGGGGAGGTTGGTGCTATCTGTCTACTCTGAGGAGGGGAGGTTGGTGCTATCTGTCTACTCTGAGGGGAGGTTGGTGCTATCTGTCTACTCTGAGGGGAGGTTGGTGCTATCTGTCTACTCTGAGGGGAGGTTGGTGCTATCTGTCTACTCTGAGGAGGAGGTTGGTGCTATCTGTCTACTCTGAGGGGAGGTTGGTGCTATCTGTCTACTCTGAGGAGAGGGGAGGTTGGTGCTATCTGTCTACTCTGAGGGGAGGTTGGTGCTATCTGTCTACTCTGAGGGGAGGTTGGTGCTATCTGTCTACTCTGAGGAGGGGAGGTTGGTGCTATCTGTCTACTCTGAGGAGAGGTTGGTGCTATCTGTCTACTCTGAGGAGAGGGGAGGTTGGTGCTATCTGTCTACTCTGAGGAGAGGGGAGGTTGGTGCTATCTGTCTACTCTGAGGAGAGGGGAGGTTGGTGCTATCTGTCTACTCTGAGGAGAGGGGAGGTTGGTGCTATCTGTCTACTCTGAGGGGAGGTTGGTGCTATCTGTCTACTCTGAGGGGAGGTTGGTGCTATCTGTCTACTCTGAGGGGAGGTTGGTGCTATCTGTCTACTCTGAGGAGAGGGGAGGTTGGTGCTATCTGTCTACTCTGAGGAGAGGTTGGTGCTATCTGTCTACTCTGAGGGGAGGTTGGTGCTATCTGTCTACTCTGAGGAGGAGGTTGGTGCTATCTGTCTACTCTGAGGGGAGGTTGGTGCTATCTGTCTACTCTGAGGGGAGGTTGGTGCTATCTGTCTACTCTGAGGGGAGGGGAGGTTGGTGCTATCTGTCTACTCTGAGGAGAGGAGGAGGTTGGTGCTATCTGTCTACTCTGAGGGAGAAGGGGAGGTTGGTGCTATCTGTCTACTCTGAGGAGAGGGGAGGTTGGTGCTATCTGTCTACTCTGAGGGGAGGTTGGTGCTATCTGTCTACTCTGAGGAGAGGGGAGGTTGGTGCTATCTGTCTACTCTGAGGAGAGGTTGGTGCTATCTGTCTACTCTGAGGGAGGTTGGTGCTATCTGTCTACTCTGAGGGGAGGTTGGTGCTATCTGTCTACTCTGAGGAGAGGGGAGGTTGGTGCTATCTGTCTACTCTGAGGGGAGGTTGGTGCTATCTGTCTACTCTGAGGAGAGGGGAGGTTGGTGCTATCTGTCTACTCTGAGGGAGAGGTTGGTGCTATCTGTCTACTCTGAGGGAGAGGTTGGTGCTATCTGTCTACTCTGAGGGGAGGTTGGTGCTATCTGTCTACTCTGAGGAGAGGTTGGTGCTATCTGTCTACTCTGAGGGGAGGTTGGTGCTATCTGTCTACTCTGAGGAGAGGGGAGGTTGGTGCTTTCTGTCTACTCTGAGGAGAGGGGAGGTTGGTGCTATCTGTCTACTCTGAGGAGAGGTTGGTGCTATCTGTCTACTCTGAGGGAGGGGAGGTTGGTGCTATCTGTCTACTCTGAGGGGAGGTTGGTGCTATCTGTCTACTCTGAGGAGAGGGGAGGTTGGTGCTATCTGTCTACTCTGAGGGGAGGTTGGTGCTATCTGTCTACTCTGAGGAGAGGGGAGGTTGGTGCTATCTGTCTACTCTGAGGAGAGGGGAGGTTGGTGCTATCTGTCTACTCTGAGATTGTGAGAGGGGAGGTTGGTGCTATCTGTCTACTCTGAGGAGAGGTTGGTGCTATCTGTCTACTCTGAGGGGAGGTTGGTGCTATCTGTCTACTCTGAGGGGAGGTTGGTGCTATCTGTCTACTCTGAGGGGAGGTTGGTGCTATCTGTCTACTCTGAGGGGAGGTTGGTGCTATCTGTCTACTCTGAGGGGAGGTTGGTGCTATCTGTCTACTCTGAGGGGAGGTTGGTGCTATCTGTCTACTCTGAGGAGAGGTTGGTGCTATCTGTCTACTCTGAGGAGAGGAGAGGTTGGTGCTATCTGTCTACTCTGAGGGGAGGTTGGTGCTATCTGTCTACTCTGAGGGGAGGTTGGTGCTATCTGTCTACTCTGAGGAGAGGTTGGTGCTATCTGTCTACTCTGAGGGGAGGGGAGGTTGGTGCTATCTGTCTACTCTGAGGAGAGGTTGGTGCTATCTGTCTACTCTGAGGGGAGGTTGGTGCTATCTGTCTACTCTGAGGGGAGGGGAGGTTGGTGCTATCTGTCTACTCTGAGGGGAGGTTGGTGCTATCTGTCTACTCTGAGGAGAGGAGAGGTTGGTGCTATCTGTCTACTCTGAGGGGAGGTTGGTGCTATCTGTCTACTCTGAGGAGAGGAGAGGTTGGTGCTATCTGTCTACTCTGAGGAGAGGTTGGTGCTATCTGTCTACTCTGAGGGGAGGTTGGTGCTATCTGTCTACTCTGAGGAGAGGAGAGGTTGGTGCTATCTGTCTACTCTGAGGGGAGGTTGGTGCTATCTGTCTACTCTGAGGGGAGGTTGGTGCTATCTGTCTACTTTGAGGGGAGGTTGGTGCTATCTGTCTACTCTGAGGAGAGGTTGGTGCTTTCTGTCTACTCTGAGGAGAGGTTGGTGCTTTCTGTCTACTCTGAGGGGAGGTTGGTGCTATCTGTCTACTCTGAGGGGAGGTTGGTGCTATCTGTCTACTCTGAGGAGAGGGGAGGTTGGTGCTATCTGTCTACTCTGAGGAGAGGGGAGGTTGGTGCTATCTGTCTACTCTGAGGGGAGGTTGGTGCTATCTGTCTACTCTGAGGAGAGGGGAGGTTGGTGCTATCTGTCTACTCTGAGGAGAGGTTGGTGCTATCTGTCTACTCTGAGGAGAGGTTGGTGCTATCTGTCTACTCTGAGGGGAGGTTGGTGCTATCTGTCTACTCTGAGGAGAGGGGAGGTTGGTGCTATCTGTCTACTCTGAGGGGAGGTTGGTGCTATCTGTCTACTCTGAGGAGAGGAGAGGTTGGTGCTATCTGTCTACTCTGAGGAGAGGGGAGGTTGGTGCTATCTGTCTACTCTGAGGAGAGGTTGGTGCTATCTGTCTACTCTGAGGAGAGGTTGGTGCTATCTGTCTACTCTGAGGGGAGGTTGGTGCTATCTGTCTACTCTGAGGAGAGGTTGGTGCTATCTGTCTACTCTGAGGGGAGGTTGGTGCTATCTGTCTACTCTGAGGAGAGGGGAGGTTGGTGCTATCTGTCTACTCTGAGGAGAGGGGAGGTTGGTGCTATCTGTCTACTCTGAGGAGAGGGGAGGTTGGTGCTATCTGTCTACTCTGAGGAGAGGGGAGGTTGGTGCTATCTGTCTACTCTGAGGGGAGGTTGGTGCTATCTGTCTACTCTGAGGAGAGGGGAGGTTGGTGCTATCTGTCTACTCTGAGGAGAGGGGAGGTTGGTGCTATCTGTCTACTCTGAGGGGAGGTTGGTGCTATCTGTCTACTCTGAGGAGAGGGGAGGTTGGTGCTATCTGTCTACTCTGAGGAGAGGTTGGTGCTATCTGTCTACTCTGAGGAGAGGTTGGTGCTATCTGTCTACTCTGAGGGGAGGTTGGTGCTATCTGTCTACTCTGAGGAGAGGGGAGGTTGGTGCTATCTGTCTACTCTGAGGGGAGGTTGGTGCTATCTGTCTACTCTGAGGAGAGGGGAGGTTGGTGCTATCTGTCTACTCTGAGGAGAGGGGAGGTTGGTGCTATCTGTCTACTCTGAGGTGAGGGGAGGTTGGTGCTATCTGTCTACTCTGAGGGGAGGGGAGGTTGGTGCTATCTGTCTACTCTGAGGGGAGGTTGGTGCTATCTGTCTACTCTGAGGGGAGGTTGGTGCTATCTGTCTACTCTGAGGGGAGGTTGGTGCTATCTGTCTACTCTGAGGAGAGGGGAGGTTGGTGCTATCTGTCTACTCTGAGGAGAGGGGAGGTTGGTGCTATCTGTCTACTCTGAGGGGAGGTTGGTGCTATCTGTCTACTCTGAGGGAGAGGAGAGGTTGGTGCTATCTGTCTACTCTGAGGGGAGGTTGGTGCTATCTGTCTACTCTGAGGAGAGGAGAGGTTGGTGCTATCTGTCTACTCTGAGGGGAGGTTGGTGCTATCTGTCTAGAGGGAGGTTGGTGCTATCTGTCTACTCTGAGGGGAGGTTGGTGCTATCTGTCTACTCTGAGGGGAGGTTGGGCATCTGTCTATCTAGGGAGGTTGGTGCTATCTGTCTACTCTGAGGAGAGGTTGGTGCTTTCTGTCTACTCTGAGGGGAGGTTGGTGCTATCTGTCTACTCTGAGGGGAGGTTGGTGCTATCTGTCTACTCTGAGGAGAGGGGAGGTTGGTGCTATCTGTCTACTCTGAGGAGAGGGGAGGTTGGTGCTATCTGTCTACTCTGAGGGGAGGTTGGTGCTATCTGTCTACTCTGAGGAGAGGGGAGGTTGGTGCTATCTGTCTACTCTGAGGAGAGGTTGGTGCTATCTGTCTACTCTGAGGAGAGGTTGGTGCTATCTGTCTACTCTGAGGGGAGGGGAGGTTGGTGCTATCTGTCTACTCTGAGGGGAGGTTGGTGCTATCTGTCTACTCTGAGGAGAGGTTGGTGCTATCTGTCTACTCTGAGGGGAGGTTGGTGCTATCTGTCTACTCTGAGGGGAGGTTGGTGCTATCTGTCTACTCTGAGGAGAGGGGAGGTTGGTGCTATCTGTCTACTCTGAGGAGAGGTTGGTGCTATCTGTCTACTCTGAGGGGAGGTTGGTGCTATCTGTCTACTCTGAGGAGAGGTTGGTGCTATCTGTCTACTCTGAGGGGAGGGGAGGTTGGTGCTATCTGTCTACTCTGAGGAGAGGTTGGTGCTATCTGTCTACTCTGAGGGGAGGTTGGTGCTATCTGTCTACTCTGAGGAGAGGTTGGTGCTATCTGTCTACTCTGAGGAGAGGGGAGGTTGGTGCTATCTGTCTACTCTGAGGGGAGGTTGGTGCTATCTGTCTACTCTGAGGGGAGGTTGGTGCTATCTGTCTACTCTGAGGGGAGGTTGGTGCTATCTGTCTACTCTGAGGGGAGGTTGGTGCTATCTGTCTACTCTGAGGTGAGGGGAGGTTGGTGCTATCTGTCTACTCTGAGGGGAGGTTGGTGCTATCTGTCTACTCTGAGGGGAGGTTGGTGCTATCTGTCTACTCTGAGGAGAGGTTTGTGCTATCTGTCTACTCTGAGGGGAGGTTTGTGCTATCTGTCTACTCTGAGGGGAGGTTTGTGCTATCTGTCTACTCTGACGGGAGGTAGTTTAGACTTTAGGTTCACTACAGGTCTGAGTATGTACACTGGACGTTAGGTTCACTACAAGACACACTGAAATGTGTCTACCACATTTTAACCCAACCCCTCTGAATCAGAGAGGTGCGGGGGGCTGCCTTAATCAACATCCACATCTTCGGCGCCCGGGGAACAGTGGGTTAACTGCCTTGCTCAAGGGAACAGTGGGTTAACTGCCTTGCTCAGGGCCCGGGGAACAGTGGGTTAACTGCCTTGCTCAGGGCCCCGGGGAACAGTGGGTTAACTGCCTTGCTCAGGGCCCGGGGAACAGTGGGTTAACTGCCTTGCTCAGGGCCCGGGGAACAGTGGGTTAACTGCCTTGTTCAGGGGTAGAACGACAGATTTTTACCTTGTCAGCTCGGGGATTCGACCCAGCAACCTTACGGTTACTGGCCCAACGCTCTAACCACTAGGCTACCTGTGGTGCCTCTATGTAACTCTGTCTCTGTCTCTGTCTCTGTCTCTGTCTCTGTCTCTGTCTCTGTTTCTGTCTCTGTCTCTGTCCTGCAGGTGACACGACCTCTTAGCCACACCAAGAGACAGTTTGATGTGGAGGAGGAGGATGTTGACAAGCTGGCTCTGAGGTGAGTCTGTGTGTGTTTCACAGAGCCAGGTCTACATACAAATAGAATGTGTGTGTGTGTGTGTGTGTGTGTGTTGTGATTCTGACTCTCTCTGTATGCAGGGTTGACCTGTGGAATGCCAGTAACCTGAAGTTTGGAGATGAGTTCCTGGGAGGGGTCAGAGTTCCTCTGAGGGCCCTGGGACAGGCTGGGGTCCACGACGCATGGTGAGACAACATGTCTGTCTGTCTGTCTGTCTCTGTCTCTGTCTCTGTCTCTGTCTGGGTCCACGACGCATGGTGAGACATGACAACATGTTGGATGTCTGTCTGTCTGTCTGTCTGTCTGTCTGTCTGTCTGTCTGTCTGTCACTTTATGTCTGTCACTTTATGTCTGTCACTATCTGTCTGTCTGTCTGTCTCTGTCTGGGTCCACAACGCATGGTGAGACATGACAGCATGTTGGATATCTGTCTGTCTGTCTGTCTGTCTGTCTGTCTGTTTGTTTGTCTGTCTCTGTCTCTGTCTCTGTCTCTGTCTGGGTCCACGACGAATGGTGAGACATGACAACATGTTGGATATCTGTCTGTCACTGTCTGTCTGTCTGTCTGTCTGTCTGTCTGTCTGTCTGTCTGTCTGTCTGTCTGTCTGTCTGTCTGTCTGTCTGTCTGTCACTTTCTGTCTGTCACTATCTGTCTGTCTGTCTGTCTGTCTGTCTGTCTGTCTGTCTGTCTGTCTGTCTGTCTGTCTGTCTGTCTGTCTGTCTGTTTCTGTCTGGGTCCACGACGCATGGTGAGACATGACAACATGTTGGATATCTGTCTGTCTGTCTGTCTGTCACTTTATGTCTGTCACTATCTGTCTGTCTGTCTGTCTGTCTGTCTGTCTGTCTGTCTGTCTGTCTGTCTGTCTGTCTGTCTGTCTGTCTGTCTGTCTGTCTGTCTGTCTGTCACTTTATGTCTGTCACTATCTGTCTGTCTGTCTGTCTGTCTGTCTGTCTGTCTGTCTGTCTGTCTGTCTGTCTGTCTGTCTGTCTGTCTGTCTGTCTGTCTGTCTGGGTCCACAACGCATGGTGAGACATGACAGCATCTATCTCTATTTTTTCACTCCTTACCTCTCTCTCTCCCTCTCTCTCTTTCTCTCTCCGTCCTCCTTCCTATCTCTCCGTCCTCTCTCTCTCTCTCCATCCTCCCATCCTCTCTCCGTCTTCCTCTCTCTCTCCATCTTCCTCTCTCTCCATCCTCCCATCCTCTCTCTCCATCTTCCTCTCTCTCTCCATCATCCCATCCTCTCTCTCTTCATCTTCCTCTCTCTCTCTCCATCTTCCTCTCTCTCCATCTTCCTCTCTCTCTCTCCATCCTCCCATCCTCTTGCTCTCCATCTTTCTCTCTCTCTCCATCTTCCTCTCTCTCTCTCCATCCTCCCATCCTCTTGCTCTCCATCTTTCTCTCTCTCTCCATCTTCCTCTCTCTCCATCCTCCCATCCTCTCTCTCCATCTTCCTCTCTCTCTCCATCCTCTCTCTCTCTCTCCATCCTCCCATCCTCTCTCCATCTTCCTCTCTCTCTCCATCATCCCATCCTCTCTCTCTTCATCTTCCTCTCTCTCTCTCCATCTTCCTCTCTCTCCATCTTCCTCTCTCTCTCCATCCTCTCTCTCTCCATCCTCTCTCTCTCCATCTTCCTCTATCTCTCTCCAACCTCCTCTCTCTCCATCTTCCTCTCTCTCTCCATCCTCCCATCCCCTCTCTCTCCAACTTCCTTTCTCTCTCCATCCTCCCCTCCTCTCTCTCTCCATTTTTCTCTCTCCATCTTCATCTTTCTCTCCTCTTCTCTCTCTCCATCCTCCCCTCCTCTCTCTCTCTCCATCCTCCCCTCCTCTCTCCTCTCTCCATCCTCCCATCCTCCCCCTTCTCTCTATTCTCCCCTCCTCTCTCTCTCTCCATCCTCCCCTCCTCTCTCTCTCTCCATCCTCCCCTCCTCTCTCTCTCTCCATCCTCCCCTTTTCTCTTTCTCTCTCCATCTTCCTCTCTCTCTCCATCCTCCCATCCTCCCCCTTCTCTCTATTCTCCCCTCCTCTCTCTCTCTCCATCCTCCCCTCCTCTCTCTCTCTCCATCCTCCCCTCCTCTCTCTCTCTCCATCCTCCCCTTTTCTCTTTCTCTCTCCATCTTCCTCTCTCTCTCCATCCTCCCATCCTCTTTCTCTCCATCGTCCTCTCTCTCTCTCCATCTTCCTCTCTCTCTCATCTTCATCTCTCTCTCCATCCTCTCCTCCCTTTTTCTCTCTCCATCCTCCCATCATTCCCCCTTTCTCTCATCCTCCTCTTTCTCTCCTCTTCTCTCTCTCCATCCTCCCCTCCTCTCTCTCTCTCCATCCTCCCCTCCTCTCTCCTCTCTCCATCCTCCCATCCTCCCCCTTCTCTCTATTCTCCCCTCCTCTCTCTCTCCCCATCCTCCCCTCCTCTCTCTCTCTCCATCCTCCCCTCCTCTCTCTCTCTCCATCCTCCCCTTTTCTCTTTCTCTCTCCATCCTCCCCTCCTCTCTTTCTCTCTCCATCCTCCCCTCCTCCCTCTCTCTCCATCCTCCCCTCTTCTTTCTCTCTCTCTCCATCCTCCCCTCTTCTTTCTCTCTCCATCCTCCCCTCCTCTCTTTCTCTCTCCATCCTCCCCTCCTCTCTCTCTCTCCATCCTCCCCTCCTCTCTCTCTCTCTCTCTCTCCATCCTCCCCTCCTCTCTCTCTCTCCATCCTCCCCTCCTCTCTCTCTCTCTCTCCCCTCCTCTCTCTCTCCATCCTCCCCTCCTCTCTCTCTATCTCTCCATCCCCCCCTCCTCTCTCTCTCTCCATCCTCCCCTCCCCTCCTCTCTCTCTCTCTCTTCATCCTCCCCTCCTCTCTCTCTCCATCCTCCCCTGCTCTCTCTCTCTCTCCATCCTCCCCTCCTCTCTCTCTCTCTCTCTCCATCCTCCCCTCCTCTCTCTCTCTCCATCCTCCCCTCCCCTCCTCTCTCTCTCTCCATCCTCCCCTCCTCTCTCTCTCTCCATCCTCCCCTCCTCTCTCTCCATCCTCCCCTCCTCCCTAGGTACTTTCTGCAGCCCAGGGATAATGGAGGGAAACCTGTGAAGGTGGATGAGCTGGGTTCTCTTCGTTTAAACATTGTTTACACTGAGGACCATGTGTTCTCATCTGACCACTACAGCCCTCTGAGAGACCTGCTGTTGACCTCAGCTAACGTAAAGGTGAGGGGGGGTACTGTAGATACCTAATGTAAAGGTGGGGGGGGGTGGGGGTGATACTGTAGGTACCTAATGTAAAGGTGAGGGGGTGATACTGTAGATACCTAATGTAAAGGTGAGGGGGGGGTACTGTAGGTACCTAATGTAAAGGTGAGGGGGGGGTGGGGGTGATACTGTAGGTACCTCATGTAAAGGTGAGGGGGGA
>NW_027256202.1:0-25000 GCF_045679555.1 Salvelinus alpinus
TCTGTCTGACTCTCCATCTCTGTCTGACTCTCTCCATCTCTCTGTCTGACTCTCTCCATCTCTTTGTCTGACTCTCTCCGTCTCTCTGTCTGACTCTCCATCTCTGTCTGACTCTCTCCATCTCTCTGTCTGACTCTCCATCTCTCTGTCTGACTCTCTCCATCTCTGTCTGACTCTCTCCATCTCTGTCTGACTCTCCATCTCTGTCTGACTCTCTCCATCTCTGTCTGACTCTCTCCATCTCTCTGTCTGACTCTCTCCATCTCTTTGTCTGACTCTTTCCATCTCTGTCTGACTCTCTCCATCTCTCTGTCTGACTCTCTCCATCTCTGTCTGACTCTCTCCATCTCTGTCTGACTCTCTCCATCTCTCTGTCTGACTCTCTCCATCTCTCTGTCTGACTCTCTCCATCTCTCTGTCTGACTCTCTCCATCTCTGTCTGACTCTCTCCATCTCTCTGTCTGACTCTCTCCATCTCTGTCTGACTCTCTCCATCTCTCTGTCTGACTCTTTTCATCTCTGTCTGACTCTCTCCATCTCTCTGTCTGACTCTCTCCATCTCTCTGTCTGACTCTCTCCATCTCTCTGTCTGACTCTCTCCATCTCTGTCTGACTCTCTCCATCTCTGTCTGACTCTCTCCATCTCTGTCTGACTCTCTCAATCTCTGTCTGACTCTCTCCATCTCTGTCTGACTCTCTCCATCTCTCTGTCTGACTCTCCATCTCTGTCTGACTCTCTCCATCTTTCTGTCTGACTCTCTCCATCTCTCTGTCTGACTCTCCATCTCTGTCTGACTCTCTCCATCTTTCTGTCTGACTCTCTCCGTCTCTCTGTCTGACTCTCCATCTCTGTCTGACTCTCTACATCTCTGTCTGACTCTGTCCATCTCTGTCTGACTCTGTCCATCTCTGTCTGACTCTCTCCATATCTGTCTGACTCTCTCCATCTCTCTGTCTGACTCTCTCCATCTCTGTCTGACTCTCTCCATCTCTCTGTCTGACTCTCCATCTCTGTCTGACTCTCTCCATCTTTCTGTCTGACTCTCTCCATCTCTCTGTCTGACTCTCTCCGTCTCTCTGTCTGACTCTCCATCTCTGTCTGACTCTCTACATCTCTGTCTGACTCTGTCCATCTCTGTCTGACTCTCTCCATCTCTGTCTGACTCTCTCCATCTTTCTGTCTGACTCTCTCCATCTCTCTGTCTGACTCTCTCCGTCTCTCTGTCTGACTCTTCCATCTCTGTCTGACTCTCTACATCTTTGTCTGACTCTCTCCGTCTCTCTGTCTGACTCTCCATCTCTGTTTGACTCTCTCCATCTCTCTGTCTGACTCTATCCATCTCTGTCTGACTCTCTTCATCTCTCTGTCTGACTCTCCATCTCTGTCTGACTCTCTCCATCTCTCTGTCTGACTCTCTCCATCTCTTTGTCTGACTCTCTCCGTCTCTCTGTCTGACTCTCCATCTCTGTCTGACTCTCTCCATCTCTCTGTCTGACTCTCCATCTCTCTGTCTGACTCTCTCCATCTCTGTCTGACTCTCTCCATCTCTGTCTGACTCTCCATCTCTGTCTGACTCTCTCCATCTCTGTCTGACTCTCTCCATCTCTCTGTCTGACTCTCTCCATCTCTTTGTCTGACTCTTTCCATCTCTGTCTGACTCTCTCCATCTCTCTGTCTGACTCTCTCCATCTCTGTCTGACTCTCTCCATCTCTGTCTGACTCTCTCCATCTCTCTGTCTGACTCTCTCCATCTCTGTCTGACTCTCTCCATCTCTCTGTCTGACTCTCTCCATCTCTGTCTGACTCTCTCCATCTCTCTGTCTGACTCTCTCCATCTCTGTCTGACTCTCTCCATCTCTCTGTCTGACTCTTTTCATCTCTGTCTGACTCTCTCCATCTCTCTGTCTGACTCTCTCCATCTCTCTGTCTGACTCTCTCCATCTCTCTGTCTGACTCTCTCCATCTCTGTCTGACTCTCTCCATCTCTGTCTGACTCTCTCCATCTCTGTCTGACTCTCTCAATCTCTGTCTGACTCTCTCCATCTCTGTCTGACTCTCTCCATCTCTCTGTCTGACTCTCCATCTCTGTCTGACTCTCTCCATCTTTCTGTCTGACTCTCTCCATCTCTCTGTCTGACTCTCCATCTCTGTCTGACTCTCTCCATCTTTCTGTCTGACTCTCTCCGTCTCTCTGTCTGACTCTCCATCTCTGTCTGACTCTCTACATCTCTGTCTGACTCTGTCCATCTCTGTCTGACTCTGTCCATCTCTGTCTGACTCTCTCCATATCTGTCTGACTCTCTCCATCTCTCTGTCTGACTCTCTCCATCTCTGTCTGACTCTCTCCATCTCTCTGTCTGACTCTCCATCTCTGTCTGACTCTCTCCATCTTTCTGTCTGACTCTCTCCATCTCTCTGTCTGACTCTCTCCGTCTCTCTGTCTGACTCTCCATCTCTGTCTGACTCTCTACATCTCTGTCTGACTCTGTCCATCTCTGTCTGACTCTCTCCATCTCTGTCTGACTCTCTCCATCTTTCTGTCTGACTCTCTCCATCTCTCTGTCTGACTCTCTCCGTCTCTCTGTCTGACTCTCCATCTCTGTCTGACTCTCTACATCTTTGTCTGACTCTCTCCGTCTCTCTGTCTGACTCTCCATCTCTGTTTGACTCTCTCCATCTCTCTGTCTGACTCTCTCCATCTCTCTGTCTGACTCTCTCCATCTCTCTGTCTGACTCTCCATCTCTGTCTGACTCTCTCCATCTCTCTGTCTGACTCTCTCCATCTCTTTGTCTGACTCTCTCCGTCTCTCTGTCTGACTCTCCATCTCTGTCTGACTCTCTCCATCTCTCTGTCTGACTCTCCATCTCTCTGTCTGACTCTCTCCATCTCTGTCTGACTCTCTCCATCTCTGTCTGACTCTCCATCTCTGTCTGACTCTCTCCATCTCTGTCTGACTCTCTCCATCTCTCTGTCTGACTCTCTCCATCTCTTTGTCTGACTCTTTCCATCTCTGTCTGACTCTCTCCATCTCTCTGTCTGACTCTCTCCATCTCTGTCTGACTCTCTCCATCTCTGTCTGACTCTCTCCATCTCTCTGTCTGACTCTCTCCATCTCTGTCTGACTCTCTCCATCTCTCTGTCTGACTCTCTCCATCTCTGTCTGACTCTCTCCATCTCTCTGTCTGACTCTCTCCATCTCTGTCTGACTCTCTCCATCTCTCTGTCTGACTCTTTTCATCTCTGTCTGACTCTCTCCATCTCTCTGTCTGACTCTCTCCATCTCTCTGTCTGACTCTCTCCATCTCTCTGTCTGACTCTCTCCATCTCTGTCTGACTCTCTCCATCTCTGTCTGACTCTCTCCATCTCTGTCTGACTCTCTCAATCTCTGTCTGACTCTCTCCATCTCTGTCTGACTCTCTCCATCTCTCTGTCTGACCTCTCCATCTCTGTCTGACTCTCTCCATCTTTCTGTCTGACTCTCTCCATCTCTCTGTCTGACTCTCTCCGTCTCTCTGTCTGACTCTCCATCTCTGTCTGACTCTCTACATCTCTGTCTGACTCTGTCCATCTCTGTCTGACTCTGTCCATCTCTGTCTGACTCTCTCCATATCTGTCTGACTCTCTCCATCTCTCTGTCTGACTCTCTCCATCTCTGTCTGACTCTCTCCATCTCTCTGTCTGACTCTTCCATCTCTGTCTGACTCTCTCCATCTTTCTGTCTGACTCTCTCCATCTCTCTGTCTGACTCTCTCCGTCTCTCTGTCTGACTCTCCATCTCTGTCTGACTCTCTACATCTCTGTCTGACTCTGTCCATCTCTGTCTGACTCTCTCCATCTCTGTCTGACTCTCTCCATCTTTCTGTCTGACTCTCTCCATCTCTCTGTCTGACTCTCTCCGTCTCTCTGTCTGACTCTCCATCTCTGTCTGACTCTCTACATCTTTGTCTGACTCTCTCCGTCTCTCTGTCTGACTCTCCATCTCTGTTTGACTCTCTCCATCTCTCTGTCTGACTCTCTCCATCTCTCTGTCTGACTCTCTCCATCTCTCTGTCTGACTCTCCATCTCTGTCTGACTCTCACCATCTCTGTCTGACTCTCTCCATCTCTGTCTGACTCTCTTCATCTCTCTGTCTGACTCTCCATCTCTGTCTGACTCTCTCCATCTCTGTCTGATTCTCTGCATCTCTGTCTGAACCTCTGCATCTCTGTCTGACTCTCTCCATCCCTGTCTGACTCTCTCCATTTCTGTCTGACTCTCTCCATCTCTCTGTCTGACTCTCTCCATCTCTCTGTCTGACTCTCTCCATCTCTGTCTGACTCTCTCCATCCCTGTCTGACTCTCTCCATCTGTGTCTGACTCTCTCCATCTCTCTGTCTGACTCTCTCCATTTCTGTCTGACTCTCTCCATCTCTCTGTCTGAGTCTAACCATTTCTGTCTGACTCTCCATCTCTCTGTCTGACTCTCCATCTCTCTGTCTGACTCTCTGCATCTCTGTCTGACTCTCCATCTCTGTCTAACTCTCTCCATCTCTGTCTGACTCTCTCCATCTCTCTGTCTAACTCTCTCCATCTCTGTCTGACTCTCTCCATCTCTCTGTCTGACTCTCTCCATCTCTGTCTAACTCTCTCCATCTCTGTCTGACTCTCTCCATCTCTCTGTCTGACTCTCCATCTCTGTCTGACTCTCTCCATCTCTGTCTGACTCTCTCCATCTCTCTGTCTGACTCTCTCCATCTCTCTGTCTGACTCTCTCCATCTCTCTGTCTGACCCTCTCCATATCTCTGTCTGACTCTCTCCATCTCTCTGTCTGACCCTCTCCATCTCTCTGTCTGACTCTCTCCATCTCTCTGTCTGACTCTCTCCATCTCTTTGTCTGACTCTTTCCATCTCTGTCTGACTCTCTCCATCTCTCTGTCTGACTCTCTCCATCTCTGTCTGACTCTCTCCATCTCTGTCTGACTCTCTCCATCTCTCTGTCTGACTCTCTCCATCTCTGTCTGACTCTCTCCATCTCTCTGTCTGACTCTCTCCATCGCTGTCTGACTCTCTCCATCTCTCTGTCTGACTCTCTCCATCTCTGTCTGACTCTCTCCATCTCTCTGTCTGACTCTTTTCATCTCTGTCTGACTCTCTCCATCTCTCTGTCTGACTCTCTCCATCTCTCTGTCTGACTCTCTCCATCTCTCTGTCTGACTCTCTCCATCTCTGTCTGACTCTCTCCATCTCTGTCTGACTCTCTCCATCTCTGTCTGACTCTCTCAATCTCTGTCTGACTCTCTCCATCTCTGTCTGACTCTCTCCATCTCTCTGTCTGACTCTCCATCTCTGTCTGACTCTCTCCATCTTTCTGTCTGACTCTCTCCATCTCTCTGTCTGACTCTCTCCGTCTCTCTGTCTGACTCTCCATCTCTGTCTGACTCTCTACATCTCTGTCTGACTCTGTCCATCTCTGTCTGACTCTGTCCATCTCTGTCTGACTCTCTCCATATCTGTCTGACTCTCTCCATCTCTCTGTCTGACTCTCTCCATCTCTGTCTGACTCTCTCCATCTCTCTGTCTGACTCTCCATCTATGTCTGACTCTCTCCATCTTTCTGTCTGACTCTCTCCATCTCTCTGTCTGACTCTCTCCGTCTCTCTGTCTGACTCTCCATCTCTCTGTCTGACTCTCTGCATCTCTGTCTGACTCTCCATCTCTGTCTAACTCTCTCCATCTCTGTCTGACTCTCTCCATCTCTCTGTCTAACTCTCTCCATCTCTGTCTGACTCTCTCCATCTCTCTGTCTGACTCTCTCCATCTCTGTCTAACTCTCTCCATCTCTGTCTGACTCTCTCCATCTCTCTGTCTGACTCTCCATCTCTGTCTGACTCTCTCCATCTCTGTCTGACTCTCTCCATCTCTCTGTCTGACTCTCTCCATCTCTCTGTCTGACTCTCTCCATCTCTCTGTCTGACCCTCTCCATATCTCTGTCTGACTCTCTCCATCTCTCTGTCTGACCCTCTCCATCTCTCTGTCTGACTCTCTCCATCTCTCTGTCTGACTCTCTCCATCTCTTTGTCTGACTCTTTCCATCTCTGTCTGACTCTCTCCATCTCTCTGTCTGACTCTCTCCATCTCTGTCTGACTCTCTCCATCTCTGTCTGACTCTCTCCATCTCTCTGTCTGACTCTCTCCATCTCTGTCTGACTCTCTCCATCTCTCTGTCTGACTCTCTCCATCTCTGTCTGACTCTCTCCATCTCTCTGTCTGACTCTCTCCATCTCTGTCTGACTCTCTCCATCTCTCTGTCTGACTCTTTTCATCTCTGTCTGACTCTCTCCATCTCTCTGTCTGACTCTCTCCATCTCTCTGTCTGACTCTCTCCATCTCTCTGTCTGACTCTCTCCATCTCTGTCTGACTCTCTCCATCTCTGTCTGACTCTCTCCATCTCTGTCTGACTCTCTCAATCTCTGTCTGACTCTCTCCATCTCTGTCTGACTCTCTCCATCTCTCTGTCTGACTCTCCATCTCTGTCTGACTCTCTCCATCTTTCTGTCTGACTCTCTCCATCTCTCTGTCTGACTCTCTCCGTCTCTCTGTCTGACTCTCCATCTCTGTCTGACTCTCTACATCTCTGTCTGACTCTGTCCATCTCTGTCTGACTCTGTCCATCTCTGTCTGACTCTCTCCATATCTGTCTGACTCTCTCCATCTCTCTGTCTGACTCTCTCCATCTCTGTCTGACTCTCTCCATCTCTCTGTCTGACTCTCCATCTCTGTCTGACTCTCTCCATCTTTCTGTCTGACTCTCTCCATCTCTCTGTCTGACTCTCTCCGTCTCTCTGTCTGACTCTCCATCTCTGTCTGACTCTCTACATCTCTGTCTGACTCTGTCCATCTCTGTCTGACTCTCTCCATCTCTGTCTGACTCTCTCCATCTTTCTGTCTGACTCTCTCCATCTCTCTGTCTGACTCTCTCCGTCTCTCTGTCTGACTCTCCATCTCTGTCTGACTCTCTACATCTTTGTCTGACTCTCTCCGTCTCTCTGTCTGACTCTCCATCTTTGTTTGACTTTCTCCATCTCTCTGTCTGACTCTCTCCGTCTCTCTGTCTGACTCTCTCCATCTCTCTGTCTGACTCTCCATCTCTGTCTGACTCTCACCATCTCTGTCTGACTTTCTCCATCTCTGTCTGACTCTCTCAATCTCTGTCTGACTCTCTCCATCTCTGTCTGACTCTCTTCATCTCTCTGTCTGACTCTCCATCTCTGTCTGACTCTCTCCATCTCTGTCTGATTCTCTGCATCTCTGTCTGATTCTCTGCATCTCTGTCTGACTCTCTCCATCCCTGTCTGACTCTCTCCATCTCTCTGTCTGACTCTCCATCTCTCTGTCTGACTCTCTGCATCTCTGTCTGACTCTCCATCTCTGTCTAACTCTCTCCATCTCTGGCTGACTCTCTCCATCTCTCTGTCTAACTCTCTCCATCTCTGTCTGACTCTCTCCATCTCTGTCTGACTCTCTCCATCTCTCTGTCTGACTCTCTCCATCTCTGTCTAACTCTCTCCATCTCTGTCTGACTCTCTCCATCTCTCTGTCTGACTCTCCATCTCTGTCTGACTCTCTCCATCTCTGTCTGACTCTCTCCATCTCTCTGTCTGACTCTCTCCATCTCTCTGTCTGACTCTCTCCATCTCTCTGTCTGACCCTCTCCATATCTCTGTCTGACTCTCTCCATCTCTGTCTGACTCTCTCCATCTCTCTGTCTGAGTCTAACCATTTCTGTCTGACTCTCCATCTCTCTGTCTGACTCTCCATCTCTCTGTCTGACTCTCTCCATCTCTGTCTGACTCTCTCCATCTCTATCTGACTCTCTCCATCTCTTTCTGACTCTCCATCTCTGTCTGACTCTCTCCATCTCTCTGTCTGACTCTCCATCTCTCTGTCTGACTCTCTCCATCTCTGTCTGACTCTCTCCATCTCTATCTGACTCTCTCCATCTCTCTGTCTGACTCTCCATCTCTGTCTGACTCTCTCCATCTCTCTGTCTGACTCTCTCCATCTCTCTGTCTGACTCTCTCCATCTCTGTCTGACTCTCTCCATCTCTCTGTCTGACTCTCTCCATCTCTGTCTGACTCTCTCCATATCTGTCTGACTCTCTCCATCTCTCTGTCTGACTCTCTCCATGTCTCTGTCTGACTCTATCCATCTCTGTCTGACTCTCTTCATCTCTCTGTCTGACTCTCCATCTCTGTCTGACTCTCTCCATCTCTCTGTCTGACTCTCTCCATCTCTTTGTCTGACTCTCTCCGTCTCTCTGTCTGACTCTCCATCTCTGTCTGACTCTCTCCATCTCTCTGTCTGACTCTCCATCTCTCTGTCTGACTCTCTCCATCTCTGTCTGACTCTCTCCATCTCTGTCTGACTCTCCATCTCTGTCTGACTCTCTCCATCTCTGTCTGACCCTCTCCATCTCTCTGTCTGACTCTTTCCATCTCTGTCTGACTCTCTCCATCTCTCTGTCTGACTCTCTCCATCTCTTTGTCTGACTCTCTCCGTCTCTCTGTCTGACTCTCCATCTCTGTCTGACTCTCTCCATCTCTCTGTCTGACTCTCCATCTCTCTGTCTGACTCTCTCCATCTCTGTCTGACTCTCTCCATCTCTCTGTCTGACTCTCTCCATCTCTCTGTCTGACTCTCTCCATCTCTTTGTCTGACTCTCTCCATCTCTCTGTCTGACTCTCCATCTCTGTCTGACTCTCTCCATCTCTCTGTCTGACTCTCCATCTCTCTGTCTGACTCTCTCCATCTCTGTCTGACTCTCTCCATCTCTGTCTGACTCTCTCCATCTCTGTCTGACTCTCCATCTCTGTCTGACTCTCTCCATCTCTGTCTGACTCTCCATCTCTGTCTGACTCTCTCCATCTCTGTCTGACTCTCTCCATCTCTGTCTGACTCTCTCCATCTCTGTCTGACTCTCCATCTCTGTCTGACTCTCTCCATCTCTGTCTGACTCTCCATCTCTGTCTGACTCTCTCCATCTCTCTGTCTGACTCTCCATCTCTCTGTCTGACTCTCTCCATCTCTGTCTGACTCTCTCCATCTCTGTCTGACTCTCTCCATCTCTCTGTCTGACTCTCTCCATCTCTGTCTGACTCTCTCCATCTCTGTCTGACTCTCTCCATCTCTGTCTGACTCTCCATCTCTGTCTGACTCTCTCCATCTCTGTCTGACTCTCCATCTCTGTCTGACTCTCTCCATCTCTGTCTGACTCTCTCCATCTCTGTCTGACTCTCTCCATCTCTGTCTGACTCTCCATCTCTGTCTGACTCTCTCCATCTCTCTGTCTGACTCTCTCCATCTCTGTCTGACTCTCCATCTCTCTGTCTGACTCTTTCCATCTCTGTCTGACTCTCTCCATCTCTCTGTCTGACTCTCCATCTCTCTGTCTGACTCTTTCCATCTCTGTCTGACTCTCTCCATCTCTCTGTCTGACTCTCCATCTCTCTGTCTGACTCTCTCCATCTCTGTCTGACTCTCTCCATCTCTGTCTGACTCTCAATCTCTGTCTGACTCTCTCCATCTCTGTCTGACCCTCTCCATCTCTCTGTCTGACTCTTTCCATCTCTGTCTGACTCTCTTCATCTCTCTGTCTGACTCTTTCCATCTCTGTCTGACTCTCTCCATCTCTCTGTCTGACTCTCTCCATCTCTCTGTCTGACTCTCTCCATCTCTCTGTCTGACTCTCTCCATCTCTGTCTGACTCTCTCCATCTCTGTCTGACTCTCTCAATCTCTGTCTGACTCTCTCAATCTCTGTCTGACTCTCTCCATCTCTGTCTGACTCTCTCAATCTCTGTCTGACTCTCTCCATCTCTGTCTGACTCTCTCCATCTCTGTCTGACTCTTTCCATCTCTGTCTGACTCTCTCATCTCTCTTCATCTCTCTCTGTCTGACTCTTTCCATCTCTGTCTGACTCTCTCCATCTCTCTGTCTGACTCTCTCCATCTCTCTGTCTGACTCTCTCCATCTCTGTCTGACTCTCTCCATCTCTGTCTGACTCTCTCCATCTCTCTGTCTGACTCTCTCCATCTCTCTGTCTGACTCTCTCCATCTCTCTGTCTGACTCTCTCCATCTCTGTCTGACTCTCTCCATCTCTGTCTGACTCTCTCAATCTCTGTCTGACTCTCTCAATCTCTGTCTGACTCTCTCCATCTCTGTCTGACTCTCTCCATCTCTGTCTGACTCTCTCCATCTCTGTCTGACTCTCTCCATCTCTGTCTGACTCTCCATCTCTGTCTGACTCTCTCCATCTTTCTGTCTGACTCTCTCCATCTCTCTGTCTGACTCTCTCCGTCTCTCTGTCTGACTCTCCATCTCTGTCTGACTCTCTACATCTCTGTCTGACTCTGTCCATCTCTGTCTGACTCTGTCCATCTCTGTCTGACTCTCTCCATATCTGTCTGACTCTCTCCATCTCTCTGTCTGACTCTCTCCATCTCTGTCTGACTCTCTCCATCTCTCTGTCTGACTCTCCATCTCTGTCTGACTCTCTCCATCTTTCTGTCTGACTCTCTCCATCTCTCTGTCTGACTCTCTCCGTCTCTCTGTCTGACTCTCCATCTCTGTCTGACTCTCTCCATCTCTGTCTGACTCTCTCCATCTCTCTGTCTGACTCTCTCCATCTCTGTCTGACTCTCTCCATCTCTCTGTCTGACTCTATCCATCTCTCTGTCTGACTCTCTACATCTCTGTCTGACTCTCTCCATCTCTCTGTCTGACTCTCTCCATCTCTCTGTCTGACTCTCTCCATCTCTCTGTCTGACTCTCTCCATCTCTCTGTCTGACTCTCTCCATCTCTGTCTGACTCTCTCCATCTCTGTCTGACTCTCTCCATCTCTCTGTCTGACTCTCTCAATCTCTCTGTCTGACCCTCTCCATCTCTGTCTGACTCTCTCCATCTCTGTCTGACTCTCTCCATCTCTCTGTGTGACTCTCTCCATCTCTGTCTGACTCTCTCCATATCTGTCTGACTCTCTCCATCTCTCTGTCTGACTCTCTCCATCTCTCTGTCTGACTCTATCCATCTCTGTCTGACTCTCTTCATCTCTCTGTCTGACTCTCCATCTCTGTCTGACTCTCTCCATCTCTCTGTCTGACTCTCTCCATCTCTTTGTCTGACTCTCTCCGTCTCTCTGTCTGACTCTCCATCTCTGTCTGACTCTCTCCATCTCTCTGTCTGACTCTCCATCTCTCTGTCTGACTCTCTCCATCTCTGTCTGACTCTCTCCATCTCTGTCTGACTCTCCATCTCTGTCTGACTCTCTCCATCTCTGTCTGACCCTCTCCATCTCTCTGTCTGACTCTTTCCATCTCTGTCTGACTCTCTCCATCTCTCTGTCTGACTCTCTCCATCTCTTTGTCTGACTCTCTCCGTCTCTCTGTCTGACTCTCCATCTCTGTCTGACTCTCTCCATCTCTCTGTCTGACTCTCCATCTCTCTGTCTGACTCTCTCCATCTCTGTCTGACTCTCTCCATCTCTCTGTCTGACTCTCTCCATCTCTCTGTCTGACTCTCTCCATCTCTTTGTCTGACTCTCTCCGTCTCTCTGTCTGACTCTCCATCTCTGTCTGACTCTCTCCATCTCTCTGTCTGACTCTCCATCTCTCTGTCTGACTCTCTCCATCTCTGTCTGACTCTCTCCATCTCTGTCTGACTCTCTCCATCTCTGTCTGACTCTCCATCTCTGTCTGACTCTCTCCATCTCTGTCTGACTCTCCATCTCTGTCTGACTCTCTCCATCTCTGTCTGACTCTCTCCATCTCTGTCTGACTCTCCATCTCTGTCTGACTCTCTCCATCTCTGTCTGACTCTCCATCTCTGTCTGACTCTCTCCATCTCTGTCTGACTCTCCATCTCTGTCTGACTCTCTCCATCTCTCTGTCTGACTCTCCATCTCTCTGTCTGACTCTCTCCATCTCTGTCTGACTCTCTCCATCTCTGTCTGACTCTCTCCATCTCTCTGTCTGACTCTCTCCATCTCTGTCTGCCTCTCTCCATCTCTGTCTGACTCTCTCCATCTCTGTCTGACTCTCCATCTCTGTCTGACTCTCTCCATCTCTGTCTGACTCTCCATCTCTGTCTGACTCTCTCCATCTCTGTCTGACTCTCTCCATCTCTGTCTGACTCTCTCCATCTCTGTCTGACTCTCCATCTCTGTCTGACTCTCTCCATCTCTCTGTCTGAGTCTAACCATTTCTGTCTGACTCTCCATCTCTCTGTCTGACTCTCCATCTCTCTGTCTGACTCTCTCCATCTCTGTCTGACTCTCTCCATCTCTATCTGACTCTCTCCATCTCTTTCTGACTCTCCATCTCTGTCTGACTCTCTCCATCTCTCTGTCTGACTCTCTCCATCTCTCTGTCTGACTCTCTCCATCTCTGTCTGACTCTCTCCATCTCTATCTGACCCTCTCCATCTCTCTGTCTGACTCTCCATCTCTGTCTGACTCTCTCCATCTCTCTGTCTGACTCTCTCCATCTCTCTGTCTGACTCTCTCCATCTCTGTCTGACTCTCTCCATCTCTCTGTCTGACTCTCTCCATCTCTGTCTGACTCTCTCCATATCTGTCTGACTCTCTCCATCTCTCTGTCTGACTCTCTCCATCTCTCTGTCTGACTCTATCCATCTCTGTCTGACTCTCTTCATCTCTCTGTCTGACTCTCCATCTCTGTCTGACTCTCTCCATCTCTCTGTCTGACTCTCTCCATCTCTTTGTCTGACTCTCTCCGTCTCTCTGTCTGACTCTCCATCTCTGTCTGACTCTCTCCATCTCTCTGTCTGACTCTCCATCTCTCTGTCTGACTCTCTCCATCTCTGTCTGACTCTCTCCATCTCTGTCTGACTCTCCATCTCTGTCTGACTCTCTCCATCTCTGTCTGACCCTCTCCATCTCTCTGTCTGACTCTCTCCATCTCTCTGTCTGACTCTCTCCATCTCTCTGTCTGACTCTCTCCATCTCTCTGTCTGACTCTCTCCATCTCTCTGTCTGACTCTCTCCATCTCTGTCTGACTCTCTCCATCTCTCTGTCTGACTCTCCATCTCTCTGTCTGACTCTCTCCATCTCTGTCTGACTCTCTCCATCTCTCTGTCTGACTCTCTCCATCTCTCTGTCTGACTCTCTCCATCTCTTTGTCTGACTCTCTCCGTCTCTCTGTCTGACTCTCCATCTCTGTCTGACTCTCTCCATCTCTCTGTCTGACTCTCCATCTCTCTGTCTGACTCTCTCCATCTCTGTCTGACTCTCTCCATCTCTGTCTGACTCTCTCCATCTCTGTCTGACTCTCCATCTCTGTCTGACTCTCTCCATCTCTGTCTGACTCTCCATCTCTGTCTGACTCTCTCCATCTCTGTCTGACTCTCTCCATCTCTGTCTGACTCTCTCCATCTCTGTCTGACTCTCCATCTCTGTCTGACTCTCTCCATCTCTGTCTGACTCTCCATCTCTGTCTGACTCTCTCCATCTCTGTCTGACTCTCCATCTCTGTCTGACTCTCTCCATCTCTCTGTCTGACTCTCCATCTCTCTGTCTGACTCTCTCCTTCTCTGTCTGACTCTCTCCATCTCTGTCTGACTCTCTCCATCTCTCTGTCTGACTCTCTCCATCTCTGTCTGACTCTGTCCATCTCTGTCTGACTCTCTCCATCTCTGTCTGACTCTCCATCTCTGTCTGACTCTCTCCATCTCTGTCTGACTCTCCATCTCTGTCTGACTCTCTCCATCTCTGTCTGACTCTCTCCATCTCTGTCTGACTCTCTCCATCTCTGTCTGACTCTCCATCTCTGTCTGACTCTCTCCATCTCTCTGTCTGACTCTCTCCATCTCTGTCTGACTCTCCATCTCTCTGTCTGACTCTTTCCATCTCTCTGTCTGACTCTCTCCATCTCTCTGTCTGACTCTCCATCTCTCTGTCTGACTCTTTCCATCTCTGTCTGACTCTCTCCATCTCTCTGTCTGACTCTCCATCTCTCTGTCTGACTCTCTCCATCTCTGTCTGACTCTCTCCATCTCTGTCTGACTCTCAATCTCTGTCTGACTCTCTCCATCTCTGTCTGACCCTCTCCATCTCTCTGTCTGACTCTTTCCATCTCTGTCTGACTCTCTTCATCTCTCTGTCTGACTCTTTCCATCTCTGTCTGACTCTCTCCATCTCTCTGTCTGACTCTCTCCATCTCTCTGTCTGACTCTCTCCATCTCTCTGTCTGACTCTCTCCATCTCTGTCTGACTCTCTCCATCTCTGTCTGACTCTCTCAATCTCTGTCTGACTCTCTCAATCTCTGTCTGACTCTCTCCATCTCTGTCTGACTCTCTCAATCTCTGTCTGACTCTCTCCATCTCTGTCTGACTCTCTCCATCTCTGTCTGACTCTTTCCATCTCTGTCTGACTCTCTTCATCTCTCTGTCTGACTCTTTCCATCTCTGTCTGACTCTCTCCATCTCTCTGTCTGACTCTCTCCATCTCTCTGTCTGACTCTCTCCATCTCTCTGTCTGACTCTCTCCATCTCTGTCTGACTCTCTCCATCTCTGTCCGACTCTCTCCATCTCTCTGTCTGACTCTCTCCATCTCTCTGTCTGACTCTCTCCATCTCTCTGTCTGACTCTCTCCATCTCTGTCTGACTCTCTCCATCTCTGTCTGACTCTCTCAATCTCTGTCTGACTCTCTCAATCTCTGTCTGACTCTCTCCATCTCTGTCTGACTCTTTCCATCTCTGTCTGACTCTCTCCATCTCTGTCTGACTCTCTCCATCTCTGTCTGACTCTCCATCTCTGTCTGACTCTCTCCATCTTTCTGTCTGACTCTCTCCATCTCTCTGTCTGACTCTCTCCGTCTCTCTGTCTGACTCTCCATCTCTGTCTGACTCTCTACATCTCTGTCTGACTCTGTCCATCTCTGTCTGACTCTGTCCATCTCTGTCTGACTCTCTCCATATCTGTCTGACTCTCTCCATCTCTCTGTCTGACTCTCTCCATCTCTGTCTGACTCTCTCCATCTCTCTGTCTGACTCTCCATCTCTGTCTGACTCTCTCCATCTTTCTGTCTGACTCTCTCCATCTCTCTGTCTGACTCTCTCCGTCTCTCTGTCTGACTCTCCATCTCTGTCTGACTCTCTCCATCTCTGTCTGACTCTCTCCATCTCTCTGTCTGACTCTCTCCATCTCTGTCTGACTCTCTCCATCTCTCTGTCTGACTCTATCCATCTCTCTGTCTGACTCTCTACATCTCTGTCTGACTCTCTCCATCTCTCTGTCTGACTCTCTCCATCTCTCTGTCTGACTCTCTCCATCTCTCTGTCTGACTCTCTCCATCTCTCTGTCTGACTCTCTCCATCTCTGTCTGACTCTCTCCATCTCTGTCTGACTCTCTCCATCTCTCTGTCTGACTCTCTCAATCTCTCTGTCTGACCCTCTCCATCTCTGTCTGACTCTCTACATCTCTGTCTGACTCTCTCCATCTCTCTGTCTGACTCTCTCCATCTCTCTGTCTGACTCTCTCCATCTCTCTGTCTGACTCTCTCCATCTCTCTGTCTGACTCTCTCCATCTCTCTGTCTGACTCTCTCCATCTCTGTCTGACTCTCTCCATCTCTCTGTCTGACTCTCTCCATCTCTCTGTCTGACCCTCTCCATCTCTGTCTGACTCTCTCCATCTCTGTCTGACTCTCTCCATCTCTCTCTGAAGTTCTCTGAACACCTAGAACACTGTACACCTACACACCTAGAACACTGTTCACATACACACCTAGAACACTGTTCACCTACACACCTAGAACACTGTTCACCTACACACCTAGAACACTGTTCACCTACACACCTAGAACACTGTTCAACTACACACCTAGAACACTGTGAACATACACACCTAGAACACGGTTCACCTACACACCTAGAATACTGTTCACCTACACACCTAGAATAGTGTTCACCTACACACCTAGAATACTGTTCACATACACACCTAGAACACTGTTCACCTACACACCTAGAACACTGTTCACCTACACACCTAGAACACTGTACACCTACACACCTAGAATACTGTTCACCTACACACCTAGAATACTGTTCACCTACACACCTAGAATACTGTTCACCTACACACCTGGAATACATGATATAAAGGACAGAAAGAATAAAAAAAGGTTAAAGAGAAGAGAGAGAGACAGAAAGAGAGAGAGAGACAGAAAGAGAGAGAGAGACAGAAAGAGAGAGAGACCGCAAGAGAGAAAAAGACAAAGAGACAGAGAAGGACAGAAACGGAAAGAGACAAAACAAAAGAGAGACAGAGAGAAACTACTGGGGGAATGCCATAGGTGGAGTATAGAGAGAAAAAGGGATGAGAAGGATAGAAGGGAGAGAGGGATGAGAAGGAGAGAAGAGAGAGATGGATGAGAAGGAGAGACGAGAGAGAGGGATGAGAAGGAGAGAAGAGAGAGATGGATGAGAAGGAGAGATGAGAGAGAGGGATGAGAAGGAGAGAAGGGAGAGAGGGATGAGAAGGAGAGACGAGAGAGAGGGATGAGAAGGAGAGACGAGAGAGAGGGATGAGAAGGAGAGAAGAGAGAGATGGATGAGAAGGAGAGATGAGAGAGAGGGATGAGAAGGAGAGAAGGGAGAGAGGGATGAGAAGGAGAGAAGGGAGAGGGATGAGAAGGAGAGAAGAGAGAGAGGGATGAGAAGGAGAGAAGGGAGAGAGGGATGAGAAGGAGAGAAGAGAGAGAGGGATGAGAAGGAGAGAAGGGAGAGAGGGATGAGAAGGAGAGAAGGGAGAGAGGGATGAGAAGGAGAGAAGAGAGAGAGGGATGAGAAGGAGAGACGAGTGAGAGGGATGAGAAGGAGAGAAGGGAGAGAGGGATGAGAAGGAGAGAAGGGAGAGAGGGATGAGAAGGAGAGAAGGGAGAGAGGGATGAGAAGGAGAGAAGGGAGAGAGGGATGAGAAGGAGAGAAGGGAGAGAGGGATGAGAAGGAGAGAAGAGAGAGAGGGATGAGAAGGAGAGAAGGGAGAGAGGGATGAGAAGGAGAGAAGAGTGAGAGGGATGAGAAGGAGAGAAGGGAGAGAGGGATGAGAAGGAGAGAAGAGTGAGAGGGATGAGAAGGAGAGAAGGGAGAGGGGGATGAGAAGGAGAGAAGGGAGAGAGGGATGAGAAGGAGAGACGAGAGAGAAAAACTAAATAGAATGACAGGACATAGGGGGAATAACATAGGTGTGGATGAGGGAGACTGAACTGAGTGTGAACCCTGTAGAGGTGTGTCTAAATCTTTACAGGTACAGGTGTCTAGCGGAAATCAAAGAGAACTCACTGCCTACACGCCCTGACAGCTACGCCCGCCAGGCAGAGCAGCCAGGTCACCTGTGATACAAGTCAGCATTCGATATCCATCAAAGTCTGAGGACATCAGGAGACGATGTGTAAACTGTCCACTAGGGGCGGCAGTGAGCGCTGTCACCTTTAGAGAAGCGTTCCTGTTCTGCTCGGGGTGTTGTGGACGGGGACGCTTAATTAAGCACCTGTCTCTGATTCGAAAGGTTCAAATGCAGAGATTGAAAGTTGTTTTTTGAGATCTTTGTTTTAAGCCCAAACCTTAACCTCTACCTACCGCTATTCAGAGTTAATGACTTAACTTTTCACATTTTGGAAATGTGACGTTTTGAAAAACATGGATGAACGTCTAATTCTGACGAGAGACTGTGAGAGCTAGTTGAAGCAGACAGGGTCTCCTCCCAACACACACACACACACACACACACACACACACACACACACACACACACACACACACACACACACACACACACACACACACACACACACACACACACACACACACACACACACACACACACACACACACACAAACACACACACACACACTCCTCTCATCATTCTCCAGAATTACTGAGATGCCAAAACCGAAGTGACAGGTTGATTAGGTTCTGCCAGTGTGTGTGTGTATCTATCTGTCTGTGTGTGTGTGTGTGTGTTTGTGACTCTGTGTGTGTGTGTGTGTGTGTGTGTGTGTGTGTGTGTGTGTGTGTGTGTGTGTGTGTGTGTGTGTGTGTGTGTGTGTGTGTGTGTGTGTGTGTGTGTGTGTGTGTGTGTGTGTGTGTGTGTGTGTGTGTGTGTGTGTGTGTGTGTGTGTGTGTGTGTGTGTGTCTGTGTGTGTGTGTGTGTGTGTTTGTGACTCTGTGTGTGTGTGTGTGTGTGTGTGTGTGTGTGTGTGTGTGTGTGTGTGTGTGTGTGTGTGTGTGTGTGTGTGTGTGTGTGTGTGTGTGTGTGTGTGTGTGTGTGTGTGTGTACGTGGATCTAAGGCCCAATGACAGGTGAAAGAATCACAGGTGGGAGATTGGCTCAAAGAGTTGTCGCTTCTTGACTCCTGTCTCTGCGGTGAACTGCTGGTGACCCATGAAGCATTTCACCTGTCTCTTTCACACGCATACTCTCCCAATCCCTCCCTCCCCTGCTCCTCTCTCTCTCTCTCTCTCTCTCTCTCTCTCTCTCTCTCTCTCTCTCTCTCTCTCTCTCTCTCTCTCTCTCTCTCTCTCTTTCCCTCCTCTCTCCCTCTCCTTCTCTCTCTCTCTCTCTCTCTCTCTCTCTCTCTCTCTCTCTCTCTCTCTCTCTCTCTCTCCTCTCTCCTTCTCCTTCTCTGTCTCTCTCTCTCTCTCTCCCTCTCTCTCTCTTTCACACGCATACTCTCCCAATCCCTCCATCCCTCACTCCTCTCTCTCTCTCTCTCTCTCTCTCTCTCTCTCTCTCTCCACTTATATTCTTCGGTTGTGTAATCCCTGTCATGGTCTTATCAGATTTATGAGTTTGTGTAGGTGCAGTCAGGGTATGTAGTGTGTGTTTGAACAGGGAGTCTTCACTAACAGGGGTGTGCTTCCTTTATTTCCCAATACAGATGTGTCTGATAAGATGATTATAGTCTGGTGGATACCACACCCACAGGGTTACTAAAATAAGATACCTAACCTATAATAAGATACTATACCTATAATAAGATGCCATACCTATAATAAGATACTATACCTATAATAAGATACTATACCTATAATAAGATACTATACTTATAATAAGATACTATACCTATAATAAGATACTATAGCTATAATAAGATACTATAGCTATAATAAGATACTACACCTATAATAAGATACCATAGCTATAATAAGATACTACACCTATAATAAGATACTATACCTATACTAAGATACTATAACTATAATAAGATACTATAGCTATAATAAGATACTATAGCTATAATAAGATACTACACCTATAATAAGATACTATAGCTATAATAAGATACTACACCTATAATAAGATACCATAGCTATAATAAGATACTACACCTATAATAAGATACTATACCTATACTAAGATACTATAACTTTAATAAGATACTATAGCTATAATAAGATAACATACCTATAATAAGATACTATACCTATAATACGATACTATACCTATAATATGATACTACACCTATAATAAGATAACATACCTATAATAAGATACTATACCTATAATAAGATACTATACCTATAATAATATACTACACCTATAATAAGATACCAAACCTATAATAAGATACTATACTTATAATAAGATACTATAGCTATAATAAGATACTATACCTATAATAAGATACCATAGCTATAATAAGATACTATAGCTATAATAAGATACTATACCTATAATAAGATACCATAGCTATGATAAGATACTATACCTATAATAAGATACCATAGCTATAATAAGATACTATAGCTATAATAAGATACTATACCTATAATAAGATACCATAGCTATAATAAGATACTATACCTATAATAAGATACCATAGCTATAATAAGATACTATACCTATAATAAGATACTATACCTATAATAAGATACTATACCTATAATAAGATACCATACCTATAATAAGATACTATACCTATAATAAGATACTATACCTATAATAAGATACCATACCTATAATAAGATACCATAGCTATAATAAGATACTATAGCTATAATAAGATACTATACCTATAATAAGATACCATAGCTATAATAAGATACCATACTTATAATAAGATACCATAGCTATAATAAGATACTATAGCTATAATAAGATACTATACCTATAATAAGATACCATAGCTATAATAAGATACTGTACCTATAATAAGATACCATACCTATAATAAGATACCATACCTATAATAAGATACTATATCTATAATAAGATACTATACCTATAATAAGATACCATACCTATAATAAGATACCATACCTATAATAAGATACCATAGCTATAATAAGATACCATAGCTATAATAAGATACTATACCTATAATAAGATACCATAGCTATAATAAGATACTATAGCTATAATAAGATACTATACCTATAATAAGATACCATAGCTATAATAAGATACTATACCTATAATAAGATACCATAGCTATAATAAGATACTATAGCTATAATAAGATACTATACCTATAATAAGATACCATAGCTATAATAAGATACTATACCTATAATAAGATACCATAGCTATAATAAGATACTATACCTATAATAAGATACTATACCTATAATAAGATACTATACCTATAATAAGATACCATACCTATAATAAGATACTATACCTATAATAAGATACCATACCTATAATAAGATACCATAGCTATAATAAGATACTATAGCTATAATAAGATACTATACCTATAATAAGATACCATAGCTATAATAAGATACTATACCTATAATAAGATACCATACCTATAATAAGATACCATACCTATAATAAGATACTATATCTATAATAAGATACTATACCTATAATAAGATACCATACCTATAATAAGATACCATACCTATAATAAGATACCATAGCTATAATAAGATACTATAGCTATAATAAGATACTATACCTATAATAAGATACCATAGCTATAATAAGATACTATAGCTATAATAAGATACTATACCTATAATAAGATACCATAGCTATAATAAGATACTATACCTATAATAAGATACCATAGCTATAATAAGATACTATACCTATAATAAGAGACTATACCTATAATAAGATACCATACCTATAATAAGATACTATACCTATAATAAGATACTATACCTATAATAAGATACTATACCTATAATAAGATACTATACCTATAATAAGATACCATACCTATAATAAGATACCATACCTATAATAAGATACCATAGCTATAATAAGATACTATAGCTATAATAAGATACTATACCTATAATAAGATACCATAGCTATAATAAGATACTATATCTATAATAAGATACTATACCTATAATAAGATACCATAGCTATAATAAGATACTATACCTATAATAAGATACCATAGCTATAATAAGATACTATACCTATAATAAGATACTATACCTATAATAAGATACTATACCTATAATAAGATACTATACCTATAATAAGATACCATAGCTATAATAAGATACTATACCTATAATAAGATACTATACCTATAATAAGATACTATACCTATAATAAGATACTATACCTATAATACGATGCCATACCTATAATAAGATACCATACCTATAATAAGATACTATACCTATAATAAGATACTATACCTATAATAAGATACTATACCTATAATAAGATACCATACCTATAATAAGATACTATACCTATAATAAGATACTATACCTATAATAAGATACCATAGCTAGAATAAGATACTATACCTATAATAAGATACTATACCTATAATAAGATACTATACCTATAATAAGATACTATACCTATAATAAGATACCATAGCTATAATAAGATACTATACCTATAATAAGATACTATACCTATAATAAGATACTATACCTATAATAAGATACTATACCTATAATACGATACCATACCTATAATAAGATACTATACCTATAATAAGATACCATACCTATAATAAGATACTATACCTATAATAAGATACTATACCTATAATAAGATACCATACCTATAATAAGATACCATAGCTATAATAAGATACTATACCTATAATAAGATACCATACCTATAATAAGATACTATACCTATAATAAGATACCATACCTATAATAAGATACCATACCTTTAACAAGTCAACTCTACATCTCTATGTCTGTGTTTTTGTTTAACACCTACCACAGGGACTAACGCTGTCTTCGAGTCAATCCATCTCTCTCTCTCTCTCTTTCTCTCCCTCTCTCTCTCTCTCTCTCTCTCAATTCAATTCAATTCAAGGGGCTTTATTGGCATGGGAAACATGTGTTAACATTGCCAAAGCAAGTGAGGTAGGTAATATACAAAAGTCAAATAAACAATAAAAATGAACAGTAAACATTACACATACAGAAGTTTCAAAACAATAAAGACATTACAAATGTCATATTATATATATGCAGTGTTGTAACAATGTACAAATGGTTAAAGCACACAAGTTAAAATAAATAAACATAAATATGGGTTGTATTTACAGTGGTGTTTGTTCTTCACTGGTTGCCCTTTTCTTGTGGCAACAGGTCACAAATCTTGCTGCTGTGATGGCACACTGTGGAATTTCACCCAGTAGATATGGGAGTTTATCAAAATTGGATTTGTTTTCGAATTCTTTGTGGATCTGTGTAATCTGAGGGAAATATGTCTCTCTAATATGGTCATACATTGGGCAGGAGGTTAGGAAGTGCAGCTCAGTTTCCACCTCATTTTGTGGGCAGTGTGCACATAGCCTGTCTTCTCTTGAGAGCCATGTCTGCCTACGGCGGCCTTTCTCAATAGCAAGGCTATGCTCACTGAGTCTGTACATAGTCAAAGCTTTCCTTAAGTTTGGGTCAGTCACAGTGGTCAGGTATTCTGCCACTGTGTACTCTCTGTTTAGGGCCAAATAGCATTCTAGTTTGCTCTGTTTTTTTGTTAATTCTTTCCAATGTGTCAAGTAATTATCTTTTTGTTTTCTCATGATTTGGTTGGGTCTAATTGTGCTGTTGTCCTGGGGCTCTGTGGGGTGTGTTTGTGTTTGTGAACAGAGCCCTAGGACCAGCTTGCTTAGGGGACTCTTCTCCAGGTTCATCTCTCTGTAGGTGATGGCTTTGTTATGGAAGGTTTGGGAATCGCTTCCTTTTAGGTGGTTGTAGAATTTAACGGCTCTTTTCTGGATTTTGATAATTAGTGGGTATCGGCCTAATTCTGCTCTGCATGCATTATTTGGTGTTCTACGTTGTACACGGAGGATATTTTTGCAGAATTCTGCATGCAGAGTCTCAATTTGGTGTTTGTCCCATTTTGTGAAATCTTGGTTGGTGAGCGGACCCCAGACCTCACAACCATAAAGGGCAATGGGCTCTATGACTGATTCAAGTATTTTTAGCCAGATCCTAATTGGTATGTTGAAATTTATGTTCCTTTTGATGGCATAGAAGGCCCTTCTTGCCTTGTCTCTCAGATCGTTCACAGCTTTGTGGAAGTTACCTGTGGTGCTGATGTTTAGGCCGAGGTATGTATAGTTTTTTGTGTGCTCTAGGGCAACGGTGTCTAGATGGAATTTGTGGTCCTGGTGACTGGACCTTTTTTGGAACACCATTATTTTGGTCTTACTGAGATTTACTGTCAGGGCCCAGGTCTGACAGAATCTGTGCAGAAGATCTAGGTGCTGCTGTAGGCCCTCCTTGGTTGGTGACAGAAGCACCAGATCATCAGCAAACAGTAGACATTTGACTTCGGATTCTAGTAGGGTGAGACCGGGTGCTGCAGACTGTTCTAGTGCCCGCGCCAATTCGTTGATATATATGTTGAAGAGGGTGGGGCTTAAGCTGCATCCCTGTCTCACCCCACGACCCTGTGTGAAGAAATGTGTGTGTTTTTTGCCAATTTTAACCGCACACTTGTTGTTTGTGTACATGGATTTTATAATGTCGTATGTTTTACCCCCAACACCACTTTCCATCAATTTGTATAGCAGACCCTCATGCCAAATTGAGTCGAAGGCTTTTTTGAAATCAACAAAGCATGAGAAGACTTTGCCTTTGTTTTGGTTTGTTTGGTTGTCAATTAGGGTGTGTAGGGTGAATACATGGTCTGTTGTACGGTAATTTGGTAAAAAGCCAATTTGACATTTGCTCAGTACATTGTTTTCATTGAGGAAATGTACGAGTCTGCTGTTAATGATAATGCAGAGTATTTTCCCAAGGTTACTGTTGACGCATATTCCACGGTAGTTATTGGGGTCAAATTTGTCTCCACTTTTGTGGATTGGGGTGATCAGTCCTTGGTTCCAAATATTGGGGAAGATGCCAGAGCTAAGGACGATGTTAAAGAGTTTTAGTATAGCCAATTGGAATTTGTTGTCTGTATATTTGATCATTTCATTAAGGATACCATCAACACCACAGGCCTTTTTGGGTTTGAGGGTTTTTATTTTGTCCTGTAACTCATTCAAGGTAATTGGAGAATCCAATGGGTTCTGGTAGTCTTTAATAGTTGATTCTAGGATTTGTATTTGATCATGTATATGTTTTTGTTCTTTATTCTTTGTTATAGAGCCAAAAAGATTGGAGAAGTGGTTTACCCATACATCTCCATTTTGGATAGATAATTCTTCGTGTTGTTGTTTGTTTAGTGTTTTCCAATTTTCCCAGAATTGGTTAGAGTCTATGGAGTCTTCAATTACATTGAGCTGATTTCTGACGTGCTGTTCCTTCTTTTTCCGTAGTGTATTTCTGTATTGTTTTAGTGATTCGCCATAGTGAAGGCGTAGACTCAGGTTTTCCGGGTCTCTATGTTTTTGGTTGGACAGGTTCCTCAATTTATTTCTTAGATTTTTGCATTCTTTATCAAACCATTTGTCATTGTTGTTCATTTTCTTCGGTTTTCTATTTGAGATTTTTAGATTTGATAGGGAAGCTGAGAGGTCAAATATACT
>NW_027256203.1:0-26378 GCF_045679555.1 Salvelinus alpinus
TATGGAAACTAGGGCTGTATTCCAAATAGCACCCTATCCCCTACACAGGGCACTACTTTTGACCAATAGGGTGCCATGAGAAACTAGAAGAGAGACACACAGGATGGAATCCACAGCACAGGGTCCTCATTTATAAGCGTTGTGTATGCATAAAAATATACCCAAAAACATGGGTGCGTTTCCACGCAAAAGTTGGAATTTATGAAAACGGAAATATCCTCTCTCAAACTTTAGACCATGCGTACACACATTATTTTAGTGGGGGAAGTTTTGCATTGCAAGAAAGCAAAAGCCTAGTGGTAGCCTAGTAGTTGTAGCCTAGTAGTAGTCTAGTAGTAGCTTAGTAGTTGCCTAGTAGTAGTAGTCTAGTAGTAGCCTTGTAGTAGTAGCCTAGTAGCAGTCTAGTAGTAGTAGCCTAGTAGCCGTGTAGTAGCCTAGTAGTAGTAGCCTAGTAGCCGTGTAGTAGCCTAGTAGTTGTAGCCTAGTAGTAGTCTAGTAGTAGCTTAGTAGTTGCCTAGTAGTAGTAGCCTAGTAGTAGTCTAGTAGTAGTCTAGTAGTAGCCTAGTAGCAGTCTAGTAGTAGCCTAGTAGTAGCAGTCTAGTAGCAGCCTAGTAGCAGCCTAGTAGTAGCCTAGTAGCAGCCTAGTAGTAGCCTAGTAGCAGCCTAGTAGCAGCCTAGTAGCAGCCTAGTAGTTGCCTTTTAGTAGCCTAGTAGTAGTAGCCTAGAAGCAGTATCCTAGTAGTAGTCTTGTAGTAGTAGCCTAGTAGTAGTAGCCTAGTAGTAGTAGCCTAGTAGTAGTCTTGTAGTAGTAGCCTAGTAGTAGCAGCCTAGTAGTAGTAGCGTCAATGGAGACTATATGATGGCTCTTATTCATAACAACAACAAAAAACATGTAGCTAAATATAATAACAAGATGCATTTGACGTTAGTGAGAACAATGAAAATCTATTTATTTTAGGCATCTATACCTATAATTTATTTAATTTCCATGGACATTTATTTGGGCATATTAGATAGGCTATTATAATTTCACGTTTGTTCACTCTGAAAGGGAGCACGTTTTATAACATACAGTAGAATTGAACAGACAGTGGATCTTTTACATTGAAGTGTGCAGGCTACAACTGTAAGTCTAGCCTACTGTAGTAATAGTAAAAATTCAACAAATCAGAGTAGACAATGTTTCAGAATTCACGGGCAGTTAATTAGCATATTTAGGTTCGGAAAAAAGTAAATGCAAAACATTATTGAATTCAAAGGTCCACAACAATTTGCAATTGTTTTTGTCTTTCAGAAAGGGTCAAATAGGCTACAGCAAATGTCACTGGAAAATTACAAATAATTCTGCCAACACCTCCCAAAAGATTTGATGTAACGGCGGTCCTCCTCCTCTTCTACCGAAAAGGAGGAGTATTGATCGAACCAAGGCGCAGTGGAGTTTGAACACATATTTATTAAACGAAAACACGAACTTAACTAAACTAACAAAACAACAAACGGTGTAGACAGACCTATACGACGAACTTACATAAAACAAGAACGCACGAATAGGACAAATAGACTACACAAACCGAACAAACCGTAACAGTCCCGTATGGTGCAAACAATTACACAGACACGGAAGACAATCACCCACAACGAACACTGTGACAACGCCTACCTAAATATGACTCTTAATTAGAGGAACGCCAAACACCTGCCTCTAATTAAGAGCCATACCAGGCAACCCAAAACCAACACAGAAACAGAAAACATAGAATGCCCACCCAACCTCACGTCCTGACCAACTAACACACATAAACTAACAGAAATAGGTCAGGAACGTGACATAACCCCCCCCATAAGGTGCGAACACCGGGCGCACCAGCACAAAGTCTAGGGGAGGGTCTGGGTGGGCATCTGACCACGGTGGTGGCTCAGGCTCCGGGCGAGGTCCCCACCATAGTCAATCCTAGCCTCCATCTCCCCCTAAAAATGTCCACCCTCATTCTACCCCCACAAAATCCTCTTGGTAACATCACTGACAGGGACAACACCGGGACAGAGAGATAGATAAAGACAGAGGGATAGCACAAGACAGAGGGATAGATCAGAATATAGAGGTAGCTCAGGATAGAGAGGGAGATCAGGATAGAGGGGCAACTCCGGACTGAAGGGCAGCTCCGGACAGAGAGACAGCTCTGGACTGAGGGGCAGTTCTGGGTATATAGCCGTTTCTGGCTGAAGGGCAGCTCATGGCTGACTGACGGCTCTGGACGCTCATGGCAGGCTGACGGCTCTCGACGCTCATGGCAGGCTGACGGCTCTCGACGCTCATGGCTGGCTGACGGCTCTCGACGCTCATGGCGGGCTGACGGCTCTCGACGCTCATGGCGGGCTGACGGCTCTCGACGCTCATGGCGGGCTGACGGCTCTCGACGCTCATGGCGGGCTGACGGCTCTGGCTGCTCATGGCTTGCTGGCGGCTCTGGCAGATCCTGTCTGGTTGGCGGCTCTGGCAGATCCTGTCTGGTTGGCGGCTCTGGCAGATCCTGTCTGGTTGGCGGCTCTGGCAGATCCTGTCTGGCGGACGGCTCTAGCGGCTCCTGTCTGGCGGACGGCTCTAGCGGCTCCTGTCTGGCGGACGGCTCTAGCGGCTCCTGTCTGGCGGACGGCTCTAGCGGCTCCTGTCTGGCGGACGGCTCTAGCGGCTCCTGTCTGGCGGACGGCTCTAGCGGCTCCTGTCTGGCGGACGGCTCTAGCGGCTCCTGTCTGGCGGACGGCTCTAGCGGCTCCTGTCTGGCGGACGGCTCTAGCGGCTCCTGTCTGGCGGACGGCTCTAGCGGCTCCTGTCTGGCGGACGGCTCTAGCGGCTCCTGTCTGGCGGACGGCTCTAGCGGCTCCTGTCTGGCGGACGGCTCTGTAGGCTCATGGCAGACGGGCGGCTCTGCAGGCTCATGGCAGACGGGCGGCTTTGCAGGCTCATGGCAGACGGATGGCTCAGACGGCGCTGGGAAGACGGATGGCTCAGACGGCGCTGGGGAGACGGATGGCTCAGATGGCGCTGGGGAGACGGATGGCTCAGATGGCGCTGGGGAGACGGATGGCTCAGATGGCGCTGGGGAGACGGATGGCTCAGATGGCGCTGGGGAGACGGATGGCTCAGATGGCGCTGGGGAGACGGATGGCTCAGATGGCGCTGGGGAGACGGATGGCTCTGGCCGGATACGGCGCACTGTAGACCTGGTGCGTGGTGCCGGAACTGGAGGCACCGGGCTAAGGATAAGCACCTTCCTACTAGTGCGGGGAGCAGGGACAGGGCACACTGTATTCTCAAAGCCCACTCTATAACTGATGCGTGGTACCGGCACTGGTGACACCGGGCTGAGGACAAGCACATCAGGATTAGTAGGGGGAGAAGATACAGTGTGTACAGGGCTCTGGAGACGCACTGGTAGCTTAGTGCGTGGGGCCGGAACTGGAGGCACCGAACTGGATACACGCACTACAGAGAGAGTGCATGGAGGAGGAACTGGGCTCAGGAGACGCACTGGTAGCCTAGTGCGTAGTGTAGGCACTGTAGGTACTAGGCTGGGGCGGGGAGGTGGCGCCGGAAATACCGGACCGTGGAGGCGTACTGGCACTCTTGAGCATTGAGCCTGCCCAACCTTACCTGGTTGAATACTCCCGGTTGCCCGACCAGTGCGGGGAGGTGGAATAACCCGCACCGGGCTATGTAGGCAAACCGGGGAAACCATGCGTAAGGCAGGTGCCATGTATGCCGGCCCGAGGAGACGCACTGGAGACCAGACGCGTTGAGCCGGCCTCATGACACCTGGCTCAATACCCAATCTAGCCCTCCCAGTGCGGGGAGGTGGAATAACCCGCACTGGGCTATGCACTCGTACAGGAGACACCGTGCGCTCTACTGCGTAACACGGCGCCTGCCCGTACTCCCGCTCTCCACGGTAAGCCTGGGAAGTGGGCGCAGGTCTCCTACCTGCCCTTGGCCCACTACCTTCTAGCCCCCCCCCCAAGAAATTTTTGGGAATTACTTACGGGCTTTTTGGGCTTCCGTGCCAGACGCGTTCCCTCATAGCTCCGGTTCCTCTCTCCGGTAGCCTCTGCTCTTCTCAGTGCCTCCAGCTGTTCCCATGGGAGGCGATCCCTACCAGCCAGGATCTCCTCCCAAGTGTAGCAACCCTTTCCGTCCAATATATCGTCCCATGTCCATTGCTCCTTCTTTTCCTGTCCCTTACTCCGTTGACTCCGCTGCTTGGCTCTGGTATGGTGGGTGATTCTGTAACGGCGGTCCTCCTCCTCTTCTACCGAAAAGGAGGAGTATTGATCGAACCAAGGCGCAGTGGAGTTTGAACACATATTTATTAAACGAAAACACGAACTTAACTAAACTAACAAAACAACAAACGGTGTAGACAGACCTATACGACGAACTTACATAAAACAAGAAGAACGCATGAATAGGACAAATAGACTACACAAACCGAACAAACCGTAACAGTCCCGTATGGTGCAAACAATTACACAGACACGGAAAACAATCACCCACAACGAACACTGTGACAACGCCTACCTAAATATGACTCTTAATTAGAGGAACGCCAAACACCTGCCTCTAATTAAGAGCCATACCAGGCAACCCAAAACCAACACAGAAACAGAAAACATAGAATGCCCACCCAACCTCACGTCCTGACCAACTAACACACATAAACTAACAGAAATAGGTCAGGAACGTGACATTTGAACAAGTTCGGCATTGCTATAGTATTTCCTTTAAATACTGTCTGGGCATAATTCTAATACTTCCAAAGTATTCAGCAAAATAAGGGCGTTATTTTCACCATGAAAGATGAATGATGGGCAGAGTTAAAATGCTCCTTCACTCGTGCACAGTTTTCCAACAGGTCTGATTTATAAAGGGAAACATGCATATTTATAGTGTGCGACAAGTTTATAAATATCAATATTTTTTGTGCGTGTGCAGTCTTTTCAGAAATGGTGTACCAAGATATTTAGTGTAGAATTTACACAATTAATATAAATGAGGCCCCAGAGCTCTGGTCAAAAGTCGTGCACTACATAGGGGACATGCAGCCTAGCTATTAGTAGAGACAGGCAGTATCAGACCCACAGCCTGAGACAGGCAGTATCAGACCCACAGCCTGAGACAGGCAGTATCAGACCCACAGCCTGAGACAGGCAGTAGCAGACCCACAGCCTGAGACAGGCAGTAGCAGACCCACAGCCTGAGGGCACTATGGGGGCTTTACAGTGGCCTTATTCTGCCAAGTCAGATGTGTGAACATATCAATGGAAGGGATTAAAATAAGACCAGATGAGGAAATGACACAAATAAGACTGGACTGATAGAGGAATGGATGGATGGACTGGAGGGATAGAGGGATGGATGTAGGGTTGGAGGGATAGAGGGAGGGATGTAGGGATGGAGGGTAAGAAGGGATGAAGAAAAGGGGGTGACAGAGAGATAGGGGAAGGAGGTGACAGATGGAGGAATGGAGGGATGGAGGGATGGAGAGAGAGAGGGATAGAGAGAGAGAGGGATGGAGGGATAGAGGGATGGATGGATGTAGGGATGGAGAGATGGAGAGAGAGAGGGATAGAGAGAGAGAGGGATGGAGGGATGGAGAGATATAGGGATGGAGAGATGGAGGGAAAGAGGAATGTCACAATTACCCCCCCCTCCCAAAAAAACTGTCTGAAGCCAGCATGGTGGGATGTCCCACAGCTGAATATACCAAAGAACAGCTGCAGGTAGAGAGAGAGAGACAGTAACACTGAATATACCAGAGAACAGCTGCAGGTAGAGAGAGAGACAGTAACACTGAATATACCAGAGAACAGCTGCAGGTAGAGAGAGACAGTAACACTGAATATACCAGAGAACAGCTGCAGGCAGAGAGAGAGAGAGACAGTAACACTGAATATACCAGAGAACAGCTGCAGGTAGAGAGAGACAGTAACACTGAATATACCAGAGAACAGCTGCAGGTAGAGAGAGAGAGACAGTAACACTGAATATACCAGAGAACAGCTGCAGGTAGAGAGAGAGAGACAGTAACACTGAATATACCAGAGAACAGCTGCAGGTAGAGAGAGAGACAGTGACACTGAATATACCAGAGAACAGCTGCAGGTACAGAGAGAGACAGTAACACTGAATATACCAGAGAACAGCTGCAGGTAGAGAGAGAGAGACAGTAACACTGAATATACCAGAGAACAGCTGCAGGTAGAGAGAGAGACAGTGACACTGAATATACCAGAGAACAGCTGCAGGTACAGAGAGAGACAGTAACACTGAATATACCAGAGAACAGCTGCAGGTAGAGAGAGAGAGACAGTAACACTGAATATACCAGAGAACAGCTGCAGGTAGAGAGAGAGACAGTAACACTGAATATACCAGAGAACAGCTGCAGGTAGAGAGAGACAGTAACACTGAATATACCAGAGAACAGCTGCAGGCAGAGAGAGAGAGAGACAGTAACACTGAATATACCAGAGAACAGCTGCAGGTAGAGAGAGACAGTAACACTGAATATACCAGAGAACAGCTGCAGGTAGAGAGAGAGAGACAGTAACACTGAATATACCAGAGAACAGCTGCAGGTAGAGAGAGAGACAGTGACACTGAATATACCAGAGAACAGCTGCAGGTACAGAGAGAGACAGTAACACTGAATATACCAGAGAACAGCTGCAGGTAGAGAGAGAGAGACAGTAACACTGAATATACCAGAGAACCGCTGCAGGTAGAGAGAGAGACAGTAACACTGAATATACCAGAGAACAGCTGCAGGCAGACAGAGAGAGACAGTAACACTGAATATACCAGAGAATAGCTGCAGGTAGAGAGAGAGACAGTAACACTGAATATACCAGAGAACAGCTGCAGGTAGAGGTAGACAGTAACACTGAATATACCAGAGAACAGCTGCAGGTAGAGAGAGAGACAGTAACACTGAATATACCAGAGAACAGCTGCAGGTAGAGAGAGAGACAGTAACACTGAATATACCACAGAACAGCTGCAGGTAGAGAGAGAAAGACAGTAACACTGATTATACAAGAGAACAGCTGCAGGTAGAGAGAGAGACAGTAACACTGAATATACCAGAGAACAGCTGCAGGTAGAGAGAGAGAGACAGTAACACTGAATATACCAGAGAACAGCTGCAGGTAGAGAGAGACAGTAACACTGAATATACCAGAGAACAGCTGCAGGCAGACAGAGAGAGAGACAGTAACACTGAATATACCAGAGAACCGCTGCAGGTAGAGAGAGAGACAGTAACACTGAATATACCAGAGAACAGCTGCAGGTAGAGAGAGAGAGACAGTAACACTGAATATACCAGAGAACAGCTGCAGGTAGAGAGAGACAGTAACACTGAATATACCAGAGAACAGCTGCAGGCAGACAGAGAGAGAGACAGTAACACTGAATATACCAGAGAACCGCTGCAGGTAGAGAGAGAGACAGTAACACTGAATATACCAGAGAACAGCTGCAGGCAGACAGAGAGAGACAGTAACACTGAATATACCAGAGAACAGCTGCAGGTAGAGAGAGAGAGACAGTATCACTGAATATACCAGAGAACAGCTGCAGGCAGAGAGAGAGGGACAGTAACACTGAATATACCAGAGAACAGCTGCAGGTAGAGAGAGAGACAGTAACACTGAATATACCAGAGAACAGCTGCAGGTAGAGAGAGACAGTAACACTGAATATACCAGAGAACAGCTGCAGGCAGACAGAGAGAGTGACACATACAGTCTCTCACTAGTCACAGCCTTAACATTCATATGTCAACAAATCTAGTAGCTGATTTGGTTGTGGGTTCCGACATTACTCACATTATCGCTAAAATAATGATGAGGTGAATCAAAAGATTTCCAGTTCATTCAGTCTTGAAGGACTAGCTACTTATATACAATCAGAAGGTCATAGGCCCAGGTTTCCCCTTCACATGGCCGAGTTGATTCCCTGTCCTGTCCTGTCTGTATTCCTGTCCTGTCTGTATTCCTGTCCAGTCTGTATTCCTGTCCTGTCTGTATTCCTGTCCAGTCTGTTTTCCTGTCCTGTCTGTATTCCTGTCCAGTCTGTTTTCCTGTCCAGTCTGTATTCCTGTCCAGTCTGTATTCCAGTCCTGTCTGTATTCCTGTCCAGTCTGTATTCCTGTCCAGTCTGTATTCCTGTCCTGTCTGTATTCCTGTCCAGTCTGTATTCCTATCCAGTCTGTATTCCTGTCCAGTCTGTATTCCTGTCCAGTCTGTATTCCTGTCCAGTCTGTATTCCTGTCCAGTCTGTATTCCTGTCCTGTCTGTATTCCTGTCCAGTCTGTTTTCCTGTCCAGTCTGTATTCCTGTCCAGTCTGTTTTCCTGTCCAGTCTGTATTCCTGTCCTGTCCTGTCTGTATTCCTGTCCAGTCTGTATTCCTGTCCTGTCCTGTCTGTATTCCTGTCCTGTCTGTATTCCTGTCCTGGCTATTTTCATGACCTGATATCATAATGTGTTGCCGTCGACAACCACAGTGATTCATTCTATATTGATGACCTGATATCATAGGGTGTTGCCGTCGACAACCACAGTGATTCATTCTATATTCATGACCTGATATCATAATGGGTTGCCGTCGACAACCACAGTGACTCATTCTATATTCATGACCTGATATCATAGGGTGTTGCCGTCGACAACCACAGTGATTCATTCTATATTGATGGCCTGATATCATAGGGTGTTGCCGTCGACAACCACAGTGATTCATTCTATATTGATGGCCTGATATCATAATGTGTTTCCGTCGACAACCACAGTTATTCATTCTATATTGATGACCTGATATCATAATGTGTTGCCGTCGACAACCACAGTGATTCATTCTATATTGATGACCTGATATCATAATGTGTTGCCGTCGACAACCACAGTGATTCATTCTATATTGATGACGTGATATCATAGGGTGTTGCCGTCGACAACCACAGTGATTCATTCTATATTGATGACCTGATATCATAGGGTGTTGCCGTCGACAACCACAGTGATTAATTCTATATTGATGACCTGATATCATAGGGTGTTGCCGTCGACAACCACAGTGATTCATTCTATATTGATGACCTGATATCATAGGGTGTTGCCGTCGACAACCACAGTGATTCATTCTATATTGATGACCTGATATCATAGGGTGTTGCCGTCGACAACCACAGTGATTCATTCTATATTGATGACCTGATATCATAGGGTGTTGCCGTCGACAACCACAGTGATTCATTCTATATTGATGGCCCAGTGGTGTTCCGCTATATTTTCCTCTCCTGACGTTACACTCTGTAATGAATGTAGTCCAAATGGCACCCTATTCCCTATGTAGTGCCCTAGTCAAAAGTAGGGTTGCAACCTCTGTACTCCACCCCCTGGTTTATAATGCACCGTGACCTCTGTACTCCACCCCCTGGTTTATAATGCACCGTGACCTCTGTACTCCATCCCCTGGTTTATAATGCACCGTGACCTCTGTACTTCACCCCCTGGTTTATAATGCACCGTGACCTCTGTACTCCATCCCCTGGTTTATAATGCACCGTGACCTCTGTACTCCACCCCCTGGTTTATAATGCACCGTGACCTCTGTACTCCACCCCCTGGTTTATAATGCACCGTGACCTCTGTACTCCACCCCCTGGTTTATAATGCACCGTGACCTCTGTACTCCACCCCCTGGTTTATAATGCACCGTGACCTCTGTACTCCACCCCCTGGTTTATAATGCACCATGACCTCTGTACTCCACCCACTGGTTTATAATGCACCGTGACCTCTGTACTCCACCCCCTGGTTTATAATGCACCGTGACCTCTGTACTCCACCCCCTGGTTTATAATGCACCGTGACCTCTGTACTCCACCCCCTGGTTTATAATGCACCGTGACCTCTGTACTCTACCCCCTGGTTTATAATGCACCGTGACCTCTGTACTCCACCCCCTGGTTTATAATGCACCGTGACCTCTGTACTCCACCCCCTGGTTTATAATGCACCGTGACCTCTGTACTCCACCCCCTGGTTTATAATGCACCGTGACCTCTGTACTCCACCCCCTGGTTTATAATGCACCGTGACCTCTGTACTCCACCCCCTGGTTTATAATGCACCATGACCTCTGTACTCCACCCACTGGTTTATAATGCACCATGACCTCTGTACTCCATCCCCTGGTTTATAATGCACCGTGACCTCTGTACTCCACCCCCTGGTTTATAATGCACCGTGACCTCTGTACTCCACCCCCTGGTTTATAATGCACCGTGACCTCTGTACTCCACCCCCTGGTTTATAATGCACCGTGACCTCTGTACTCCACCCACTGGTTTATAATGCACCATGACCTCTGTACTCCATCCCCTGGTTTATAATGCACCGTGACCTCTGTACTCCACCCCCTGGTTTATAATGCACCGTGACCTCTGTACTCTACCCCCTGGTTTATAATGCACCATGACCTCTGTACTCCACCCCCTGGTTTATAATGCACCGTGACCTCTGTACTCTACCCCCTGGTTTATAATGCACCATGACCTCTGTACTCCATCCCCTGGTTTATAATGCACCGTGACCTCTGTACTCCACCCCCTGGTTTATAATGCACCGTGACCTCTGTACTCTACTCCCTGGTTTATAATGCACCGTGACCTCTGTACTCCATCCCCTGGTTTATAATGCACCGTGACCTCTGTACTCTACCCCCTGGTTTATAATGCACCATGACCTCTGTACTCTACCCCCTGGTTTATAATGCACCGTGACCTCTGTACTCCACCCCCTGGTTTATAATGCACCGTGACCTCTGTACTCCATCCCCTGGTTTATAATGCACCGTGACCTCTGTACTCTACCCCCTGGTTTATAATGCACCATGACCTCTGTACTCCACCCCCTGGTTTATAATGCACCGTGACCTCTGTACTCCACCCCCTGGTTTATAATGCACCGTGACCTCTGTACTCCACCCCCTGGTTTATAATGCACCGTGACCTCTGTACTCCACCCCCTGGTTTATAATGCACCGTGACCTCTGTACTCCACCCCCTGGTTTATAATGCACCGTGACCTCTGTACTCCACCCCCTGGTTTATAATGCACCGTGACCTCTGTACTCTACTCCCTGGTTTATAATGCACCGTGACCTCTGTACTCCATCCCCTGGTTTATAATGCACCGTGACCTCTGTACTCCACCCCCTGGTTTATAATGCACCGTGACCTCTGTACTCTACCCCCTGGTTTATAATGCACCGTGACCTCTGTACTCCACCCCCTGGTTTATAATGCACCGTGACCTCTGTACTCCACCCCCTGGTTTATAATGCACCGTGACCTCTGTACTCCACCCGCTGGTTTATAATGCACCGTGACCTCTGTACTCCACCCCCTGGTTTATAATGCACCGTGACCTCTGTACTCCACCCCCTGGTTTATAATGCACCGTGACCTCTGTACTCCACCCCCTGGTTTATAATGCACCATGACCTCTGTACTCCATCCCCTGGTTTATAATGCACCGTGACCTCTGTACTCCACCCACTGGTTTATAATGCACCGTGACCTCTGTACTCCACCCCCTGGTTTATAATGCACCGTGACCTCTGTACTCCATCCCCTGGTTTATAATGCACCGTGACCTCTGTACTCCACCCCCTGGTTTATAATGCACCGTGACCTCTGTACTCTACCCCCTGGTTTATAATGCACCGTGACCTCTGTACTCCATCCCCTGGTTTATAATGCACCGTGACCTCTGTACTCTACCCCCTGGTTTATAATGCACCGTGACCTCTGTACTCCACCCCCTGGTTTATAATGCACCGTGACCTCTGTACTCCACTCCCTGGTTTATAATGCACCGTGACCTCTGTACTCCACCCCCTGGTTTATAATGCACCGTGACCTCTGTACTCCACCCACTGGTTTATAATGCACCTTGACCTGTGTACTCTACCCCCTGGTTTATAATGCACCGTGACCTCTGTACTCCATCCCCTGGTTTATAATGCACCGTGACCTCTGTACTCCACCCCCTGGTTTATAATGCACGTGACCTCTGTACTCCATCCCCTGGTTTATAATGCACCGTGACCTCTGTACTCCACCCCCTGGTTTATAATGCACCGTGACCTCTGTACTCCACCCCCTGGTTTATAATGCACCGTGACCTCTGTACTCCACCCCCTGGTTTATAATGCACCGTGACCTCTGTACTCCACCCCCTGGTTTATAATGCACCGTGACCTCTGTTCTCCACCCCCTGGTTTATACCTTACCATGACCTCTGTACTCCACCCCCTGGTTTATAACTTACCGTGACCTCTGTACTCCACCCCCTGGTTTATAATGCACCGTGGCATTTCTCTGTGTAGTGCTGGCCCTCTCAATTAGTGTGCTCCTTCTTATACATGGAGCTGTTTGTGTGTGTGTGTGTGTGTGTGTGTGTGCGTCTGTGTATGCGTCTGTGTGTGTGTTGTGTGTATCCGTCTGTGTGTGTGTTGTGTGTTGTGTGTGTGAATATATGGTGAGCCATGACAGTGCTGATCAGTATCTCTTGGAGGGGATTTGTAGTCAGAAGGCTTAATTGAGCCAGTATATTCTCCAGGGTAGTCCTTGAGAAAGGACCAGGTAATGAGGGGGAAAATTAGGAGGCAAAGACACTAGGGCTCTAAATCACATCACACTCCTCTTTCTCCCCCTCGCCCTCCTCCCCTTCAGAGAGCTGGCTGTAGATAGAGCTCCCACCCCTTCAGAGAGCTCATCCTCCCTGACAGAGAGCTGGCTGTAGATAGAGCCCCCCCCCCCTTCAGAGAGCCGGCTGTAGATAGAGCTCCCCCCCCCCTTCAGAGAGCTCATCCTCCCTGACAGAGAGCTGGCTGTAGATAGAGCTCCCCCCCCCACCTCCCAGGTGAGAGAAGGGGTATTTTCCCAGGAGTCAAGGGCATTTTGTCTCACCTTGATTCGGAGCTGCTTTCTGCTCTGCAGGAGTCTTGGAGAATCTCCAGGGATTTCCATGAGGAGAGTCCAGGATCAGAAGTCTAGAGGCTGCAACTCTAGAAGACTCCTGTTCAACCAATACTGCTAACTCCGGTCAGCCATGGACAGTACAGTTGACTGAGGGATTGTCTGTCTTACCTTTAGTTCTGGCTGGATAAACAGTGTAGAGACTGTAGTGGTCTACTATAGTTATGTCTGTATATACAGTGTAGAGACTGTAGTGGTCTACTATAGTTCTGTCTGTATAAACAGTGTAGAGACTGTAGTGGTCTACTATAGTTCTGTCTGTATATACAGTGTAGAGACTGTAGTGGTCTACTATAGTTCTGTCTGTATAAACAGTGTCGAGACTGTAGTGGTCTACTATAGTTCTGTCTGTATATACAGTGTAGAGACTGTAGTGGTCTACTATAGTTCTGTCTGTATAAACAGTGTAGAGACTGTAGTGGTCTACTATCGTTCTGTCTGTATATACAGTGTAGAGACTGTAGTGGTCTACTATCGTTCTGTCTGTATATACAGTGTAGAGACTGTAGTGGTCTACAATAGTTCTGTCTGTATAAACAGTGTAGAGACTGTAGTAGTCTACTATTCCTGTTGCAGCTGGCTGGCTGCGTACTACAGTATAGTAGAATACAGTGATTGGCTGTCTAAGCCATCATAGTGAGCGTCTGTCTGCTATCTATCGTGCATTTTCCTCTGGCTGCCTGGTGCCGCCATCGGACGGGGAGAAGAGGAGAGGAGGAGGGGAGGAGAAGAAATGTTGACGCAGAGCTGGAGGAGAGGGGTGAGAGGGAGGAGGAAAGGAGGAGAGGCAGGAGGAGAGGCAGGGGGAGGGGAGGAGACGAGGAGGAGGGGAGGAAAAGAGAGGAGGAGATGTGGCGCCTCAGAGTGGAAGAGAGGAAACCACAGAGTACTCTACACCTGCTGAGGTCAGCACGGGACTGGCACCTGCCACTAAGGGTGTGTGTGTGTGTGTGTGTGTGTGTGTGTGTGTGTGTGTGTGTGTGTGTGTGTGTGTGTGTGTGTGTGTGTGTGTGTGTGTGTGTGTGTGTGTGTGTGTGTGTGTGTGTGTGTGTGTGTGTGTGTGTGTGTGTGTGTGTGTGTGTGTACATGTGTGTGTGTACATGTGTGTGTGTACATGTGTGTGCGTGAGAGCATTTAATTTTTTTTCATTTTTAAAAGGTCTCCAATTGAAATGAGTAATTGGCTGGCCTCCTAATATCAAACTATAATTTAGGGTTAGGGGTTATTTTGGTGTTTGGTATTTTATTAGGATTCCCATTAGCTGTTGCAAAAGCAGCAGCTTCTCTTTCTGGGGTCCACACAAAACATGAAACATTATACAGAACATTCATAGACAAGAAGAACTCAAGGACAGAACTACATAAAACATTTTTTTTTAAAGGCACACATAGCCTACATATCAATACAGACTCACAAACTATCTAGGTCAAATAGGGGAGAGGCGTTGTGCCATGAGGTGTTGCTTTATCTGTTTTTTGAAACCAGGTTTGCTGTTTATTTGAGCAATATGAGAGGGAACACAGTTCCATGCAGTAATAGCTCCTTATAATACTGTACACTGTCTGGAATTTGTTCTGGATTTAGGGACTGTGAAAATGTCTGGTGGGGTAAGTGTGTGTGTCAGAGCTGTGTGTAAGTTGACTTTGCAAACAACTTGGGATTTTCAACACATTAATGTTGACTCCATATGTAACATATTATAGAGGGTAGTTCATTCAGAGTTTGTACGTTTGTAACGTGGACCCTGAAGTCTATGGGGGTCTAAAACAGACGGCCAGATATGGGTTACCCTATGATATCAGGTCATCAATATAGAATGAATCACTGTGGTTGTCGACGGCAACACCCTATGATATCAGGTCATCAATATAGAATGAATCACTGTGGTTGTCGACGGCAACACCCTATGATATCAGGTCATCAATATAGAATGAATCACTGTGGTTGTCGACGGCAACACCCTATGATATCAGGTCATCAATATAGAATGAATCACTGTGGTTGTCGACGGCAACACCCTATGATATCAGGTCATCAATATAGAATGAATCACTGTGGTTGTCGACAGCAACACCCTATGATATCAGGTCATCAATATAGAATGAATCACTGTGGTTGTCGACGGCAACACCCTATGATATCAGGTCATCAATATAGAATGAATCACTGTGGTTGTCGACGGTAACACCCTATGATATCAGGTCATCAATATAGAATGAATCACTGTGGTTGTCGACGGCAACACCCTATGATATCAGGTCATCAATATAGAATAAATCACTGTGGTTGTCGACGGCAACACCCTATGATATCAGGCCATCAATATAGAATGAATCACTGTGGTTGTCGACGGCAACACCCTATGATATCAGGTCATCAATATAGAATGAATCACTGTGGTTGTCGCAACGAGAGACATACGTTGGATGTAATTCACATTTTATATTTCACATGTTGTAACTATCATGTCAGCATTTTACATGACAGTTTGTACATTGTACTTAACCTCCCATGTGAACTGAATGGATGTTGTGAGTTGATTTCATATCTTTACATAATGGTAACCAGTCATTACTTATTTGCATGTACCAAGGGGTTTATATCATTTAACTTGATATGTGTCGGTATATATGTGTATAAATTGGATTGGATCGAACTGAAATTGTTTCCATCCACTTCCTCCAATGCAGGCTAATTATTTCCGGGTTCAGGTTCCTCTCCCTCTATATCTATGGTCAGAATACGACCCCGGATCAATAACATAATTAACCATAATGGACTGGTGCACAACTGCACGCTAGCACCATTAGCAGCTACTGTGAAGAATACAGACTGTATGTGAACAACTGCATGCTAGCACCATTAGCAGCTACTGTGAAGGATACAGTCTGTATGTGAACAACTGCATGCTAGCACCATTAGCAGCTACTGTGAATGATACAGACTGTATGTGAACAACTGCATGCTAGCACCATTAGCAGCTACTGTGAAGGATACAGACTGTATGTGAACAACTGCATGCTAGCACCATTAGCAGCTACTGTGAAGGATACCGTCTGTATGTGAACAACTGCATGCTAGCACCATTAGCAGCTACTGTGAAGGATACAGTCTGTATGTGAACAACTGCATGCTAGCACCATTAGCAGCTACTGTGAAGAATACAGTCTGTATGTGAACAACTGCATGCTAGCACCATTAGCAGCTACTGTGAATACAGTCTGTATGTGAACAACTGCATGCTAGCACCATTAGCAGCTACTGTGAAGAATACAGTCTGTATGTGAACAACTGCATGCTAGCACCATTAGCAGCTACTGTGAAGGATACAGTCTGTATGTGAACAACTGCATGCTAGCACCATTAGCAGCTACTGTGAAGGATGCAGTCTGTATGTGAACAACTGCACGCTAGCACCATTAGCAGCTACTGTGAAGGATACAGACTGTATGTGAACAACTGCACGCTAGCACCATTAGCAGCTACTGTGAAGGATACAGTCTGTATGTGAACAACTGCACGCTAGCACCATTAGCAGCTACTGTGAAGGATACAGTCTGTATGTGAACAACTGCACGCTAGCACCATTATCAGCTACTGTGAAGGATACAGTCTGTATGTGAACAACTGCACGCTAGCACCATTAGCAGCTACTGTGAAGGATACAGTCTGTATGTGAACAACTGCACGCTAGCACCATTAGCAGCTACTGTGAAGAATACAGACTGTATGTGAACAACTGCACGCTAGCACCATTAGCAGCTACTGTGAAGGATACAGTCTGTATGTGAACAACTGCATGCTAGCACCATTAGCAGCTACTGTTAAGAATACAGTCTGTATGTGAACAACTGCATGCTAGCACCATTAGCAGCTACTGTGAAGGATACAGACTGTATGTGAACAACTGCATGCTAGCACCATTAGCAGCTACTGTGAAGGTTACAGTTTGTATGTGAACAACTGCACGCTAGCACCATTAGCAGCTACTGTGAAGGATACAGTTTGTATGTGAACAACTGCATGCTAGCACCATTAGCAGCTACTGTGAAGGATACAGTCTGTATGTGAACAACTGCATGCTAGCACCATTAGCAGCTATTGTGAAGAATACAGTCTGTATGTGAACAACTGCATGCTAGCACCATTAGCAGCTACTGTGAAGGATACAGTCTGTATGTGAACAACTGCACGCTAGCACCATTAGCAGCTACTGTGAAGAATACAGCCTGTATGTGAACAACTGCACGCTAGCACCATTAGCAGCTACTGTGAAGGATACAGACTATGTGGGCAACTGCACGCTAGCACCATTAGCAGCTACTGTGAAGGATACAGACTGTATGTGAACAACTGCATGCTAGCACCATTAGCAGCTACTGTGAAGGATACAGTCTGTATGTGAACAACTGCATGCTAGCACCATTAGCAGCTACTGTGAAGGATACAGTCTGTATGTGAACAACTGCATGCTAGCACCATTAGCAGCTACTGTGAAGAATACAGTCTGTATGTGAACAACTGCATGGTAGCACCATTAGCAGCTACTGTGAAGGTTACAGTTTGTATGTGAACAACTGCACGCTAGCACCATTAGCAGCTACTGTGAAGAATACAGTCTGTATGTGAACAACTGCACGCTAGCACCATTAGCAGCTACTGTGAAGAATACAGTCTGTATGTGAACAACTGCATGCTAGCACCATTAGCAGCTACTGTGAAGGATACAGTCTGTATGTGCACAACTGCACGCTAGTACCATTAGCAGCTACTGTGAAGGATACAGTCTGTATGTGAACAACTGCACGCTAGCACCATTAGCAGCTACTGTGAAGGATACAGTCTGTATTTGAACAACTGCACGCTAGCACCATTAGCAGCTACTGTGAAGGATACAGTCTGTATGTGAACAACTGCACGCTAGCACCATTAGCAGCTACTGTGAAGAATACAGACTGTATGTGAACAACTGCACGCTAGCACCATTAGCAGCTACTGTGAAGGATACAGTCTGTATGTGAACAACTGCATGCTAGCACCATTAGCAGCTACTGTGAAGAATACAGTCTGTATGTGAACAACTGCATGCTAGCACCATTAGCAGCTACTGTGAAGGATAAAGTCTGTATGTGAACAACTGCATGCTAGCACCATTAGCAGCTACTGTGAAGGATACAGTCTGTATGTGAACAACTGCACGCTAGCACCATTAGCAGCTACTGTGAACAATACAGTCGGTATGTGAACAACTGCATGCTAGCACCATTAGCAGCTACTGTGAAGGTTACAGTTTGTATGTGAACAACTGCACGCTAGCACCATTAGCAGCTACTGTGAAGGTTACAGTTTGTATGTGAACAACTGCACGCTAGCACCATTAGCAGCTACTGTGAAGGATACAGTTTGTATGTGAACAACTGCATGCTAGCACCATTAGCAGCTACTGTGAAGGATACAAACTGTATGTGAACAACTGCACGCTAGCACCATTAGCAGCTACTGTGAAGAATACAGTCTGTATGTGAACAACTGCATGCTAGCACCATTAGCAGCTACTGTGAAGGATACAGTCTGTATGTGAACAACTGCATGCTAGCACCATTAGCAGCTATTGTGAAGAATACAGTCTGTATGTGAACAACTGCATGCTAGCACCATTAGCAGCTACTGTGAAGGATACAGTCTGTATGTGAACAACTGCATGCTAGCACCATTAGCAGCTACTGTGAAGGATACAGACTATGTGGGCAACTGCACGCTAGCACCATTAGCAGCTACTGTGAAGGATACAGACTGTATGTGAACAACTGCATGCTTGCACCATTAGCAGCTACTGTGAAGGTTACAGTTTGTATGTGAACAACTGCACGCTAGCACCATTAGCAGCTACTGTGAAGAATACAGTCTGTATGTGAACAACTGCATGCTAGCACCATTAGCAGCTACTGTGAAGGATACAGAACAACTGCATGCTAGCACCACAAGTTAGAGGATATCCAGCCTAATACTTAGCAGGCATAGGGCCAGCAAGCTAAATACAGGTCACTGTGCTGTATGGCCATTGGCCACTATCAATGTAAAGCATTAGTTGCCATTTATAAAAATGTAACTTGATGTGACTATGTGCTCACTTTCCCATTGACACATCTACTAGTGGTTGAAATATGGTATTGCAAGCTGGCAAGACATTATTTTGTGCAAATTATATGACGAAAAGCTTATTCATAAAAAAAATAAAAACAGGAAAACATATGAACAAGAATTCAACCATTTGCCATTAGTGAGAAATGCGAAAATCTGTGTTTTATTTTTTTTACATCTAAAATAATAAGACAGGAATATTTTCCCTATTTTATTGTCATAAACATTACAGAGTATATTCCTCACCTTTCCTGGCCATGATGGGTTCATATTTCCCAAAGAGCTCTACAATAAAATACCAAGCATATCTCACATTTAATTGGACCTAGTAACCTAGTGAATACAGTTGAAGTCGGACGTTTCCATACACTTACGTTGGAGTCATTAAAACTCATTTTTCAACCACTCCACAAATTTCTTGTTAACAAATTATAGTTTTGTTAAGTCGGTTAGGACATCTACTTTGTACATGACACAAGTCATTTTTCCAACAATTGTTTACAGACAGATTATTTCACTTATAATTCACTGTATCACAATTCCAGTGGGTCAGAAGTTTACATACACTAAGTTGACTGTGCCTTTATACAGCTTGGAAGATTCCAGAAAATTATATCATGGCTTTAGAAGCTTCTGATAGGCTAATTGACATGATTTGAGTCAATTGGAGGTGTACCTGTGGATATTTTTCAAGGCCTACCTTCAAACTCAGTGCCTCTATGCTTGACATCATGGGAAAATCAAAAGAAATCAGCCAAGACCTCCGAAAAAAATGGTAGACCTCCACAAGTCTAGTTCATCCTTGGGAGCAATTTCCAAATGCCTGAAGGTACCACGTTCATCTGTACAAACAATAGTACGCAAGTATAAACACCATGGGACCACGCAGCCATCATACCGCTCAAGGAGGAGACGCGTTCTGTCTCCTAGAGATGAACGTACTTTGCTGCGAAAAGTGCAAATCGTTCCCAGAACAACAGCAAAGGACCTTGTGAAGATGCTGGAGGAAACAGGTACAAAAGTATCTATATCCATAGTAAAATGAGTCCTATATCGACATAACCTGAAAGTCCGCTCAGCAAGGAAGAAGCCACTGCTCCAAAACTGCCATAAAAAAGCCAGACTACAATTTGCAACTGGGGACAAAGATTGTACTTTTTGGAGAAATGTCCTCTGGTCTGATGAAACAAAAATAGAACGGTTTGGCCATAATGACCATCGTTATGTTTGGAGGAAAAAGGGGGAGGCTTGCAAGCCAAAGAACACCATCCCAACCGTGAAGCACGGGGAGGCAGCATCATGTTGTGGGGGTGCTTTGCTGCAGGAGGGACTGGTGTACTTCACAAAATAGATGACATTCTTAAAATCAAGTGGTGATCCTAACGGACCTAAGACAGGGAATTTTTTACTAGGATTAAAAGTCAGGAATTGTGAAAAACTGAGTTTAAATTAAATGTATTTGGCCAAGGTGTATGTCAACTTCCGACTTCAACTGTAGATAGGCTATGTGTAATTTAAGTTCTGCAATATCATAGGCAGCGCAGTTTGTAATACCGGTATACAGTGACATTTAAGAGCTGATCTTTTACATTGAAGTAAGCCTATATTTCAAGTTCACCCTTTGAAAACCCCTTTTTGGTTCCAGGTAGAACCATTCTGGGTTCCATGTAGAACCCTCTATGGAAAGGGTCCTACAAAGAACCCAAAAGGTTTCTCCCTGGAACCAAAAGGGTTCTACCTGGAATCAAAAGGGTTCTACCTGGAACCAAAAGGGTTTTTCAAAGGGTTCTCCTATGTGGACAGCCGAAGAACCATTTTAGGAGTGTAGAGGTGTGAAGCTGCAGACCCCTGCCCCTCATTAATCTCTATTGGAGCATGTCACAGGTAAGAAGGGCTAGACTACTCCTATCCCAGCCAGGGAACCTCATTTACCCACCTGTCTAGAGTGAGGAAATCAAACGGAAAACAAATGATATTTACCTTACAGGACGATATTAGGTGGGCTGGAGGTGTGTGTGCGAGTGTGTGTGTGCGAGTGTGTGTGTGTGTGCGAGTGTGCGTGTGTGTGTGTGTGTGTGTGTGTGCGAGAGTCTGTGTGTGTGCGAGTGTGTGTGTGTGCGAGTGTGTGTGTGTGTGCGAGTGTGTGTGTGTGTGCGAGTGTGTGTGTGTGCGAGTGTGTGTAGACGACTGCAGTCTTTGAGTGTGTGTAGACGACTGCAGTCTCTCATCGGAGTAACTTCAGACCAATACCTGGAAGCAGCGTGCAGGAAGTGAGGCTATCATCCCTCACTCTGGAACAGAACAAGGGGTAGTCATTAGGACCAGATAAAGAAGGATTCAACTAAAGATCCATGACATCACCGTCTGAGTAATCTCTCATCATCTCGCCCTACAGTAGAGCTGGACTGCATCCTACGTTGCACCCTTAGTCCAACCACTAGTGCACTATTAAGATAGCAGGGTGCCATTTCAGACACACCCTCCGGTCTCAAGGTGAAACAGAAAAAGGGGTGGAATGGTGAGAAGGGATGTAGTACTCTTGATACTGAGCGTCTTTGACACAGAGCCAGGTAGAAATCCATAGACTGGGGCTCCAGCCATGTCTAGAGGATAGACTACAGTGTATGATTCACTCTAGACGGAGCAGTCAGGAGACCTGATGACCTGTCTGTCTGAGTGTGAGAGAGAGGAGAGAGAAAGAGAGAATGAGAGAAAAGAGAGAGTGTGAGAGCAGTCAGGAGATCTGGTGACCTGCCTGTCCAACCTGATCTCAGAGCATTTCATATTATTCTGTACGTAAATGTATGGTATGTATTAATTTGTGGATATGCATCATCCAGGACACTGCATTACCATGATCAGTTATGACACACTGTTCACCATCGCCAAGGCTACAGCCAGCACAACCAGACCACAGCCAGCACACCGAGACCACAGCCATCACACCGAGACCACAGCCATCACACCGAGACCACAGCCATCACACCGAGACCACATACAGCACACCGAGACCACAGCCATCACACCGAGACCACAGCCAGCACAACGAGACCACAGCCATCACACCGAGACCACAGCCAGCACACCGAGACCACAGCCATCACACCGAGACCACAGCCATCACACCGAGACCACATACAATACACCGAGACCACAGCCATCACACCGAGACCACAGCCATCACACCGAGACCACAGCCAGCACAACGAGACCACAGCCATCACACCGAGACCACAGCCAGCACACCGAGACCACAGCCATCACACCGAGACCACAGCCATCACACCGAGACCACATACAATACACCGAGACCACAGCCAGCACAACGAGACCACAGCCATGTTACAAATTACAATTCGTATTATACGTTACGAATTTGCTAAACGTACAATATGTTACGAATTTGCTAAACGTATGATATGTTACGAATTCTAGCTAGGTGGCTAACATTAGCTAGGCTAGGAGTTAGGGTTAAGTTTAGGAGTTAGCTAAAAGGGTTAAGGTCAGGGTCAGGGGGAAGGATTAGCACCCATCCAACCACCCTCCTTTCGTTTTTACCTTAAGTAACCATCTGTCTTACATAACCATACCAAACGTAACATATCATACTACATGGAGTGTCATGGATTTAAATACAGAATAATACAAAATGCTCTGAGACCAAGTTGGCTTGTCTGTCGGGACCAAGACCAGAGCTTCTCAGGGTGTCAGAGACAAGACTTACATGTTTATAAAGCATCTGTGTGTGTGTGTGTGTGTGTGTGTGTGTGTGTGTGTGTGTGTGGTCTTGCTCTGGCACCACGGTGAAAATAACACGACTGGCTGACTGTCTGCAGCCCCAGCAGGGTTAGTGGCTGGTCACAGTCTCCCACTCAATCTGTTCTGTTCAGGATAAATGATGATTACAGATAACGATGTAGTTCCATTCCCTTAGTGCCAGCCTAATCTTCTATTCTCAACTCAGCATGACATGGAAAACATACAACTCTTTTTGACTTATAAACTATATGACTGCAGATAAACATTGTCACTCGCTGTGTGTGTGTCATGAACCCACAGGCCAGTCTGTGACCCTTGAGCGAACTCGTCAGACCTGGAAGGCGTTGGTGACATTAGAGTGTTATTTTAGCATGTTCAGAGAGAGAGGAGAGAGGAGAGAGGAGAGAGGAGAGAGGAGAGAGGAGAGAGGAGAGAGGAGAGAGGAGAGAAGAGAGAAGAGAGAAGAGAGAAGAGAGAAGAGAGAAGAGAGAAGAGAGAGAGAAGAGAGAGAGAGAGAGAGAGAAGAGAGAGAGAGAGAGAGAGAGAGAGAGAGAGAGAGAGAGAGAGAGAGAGAGAGAGAGAGAGAGAGAGAGAGAGAGAGAGAGAGAGAGAGAGAGAGAGAGAGAGAGAGAGAGAGAGAGAGAGAGAGAGAGAGAGAGAGAGAGAGAGAGAGAGAGAGAGAGAGAGAGAGAGAGAGAGAGAGAGAGAGAGAGAGAGAGAGAGAGAGAGAGAGAGAGAGAGAGAGAGAGAGAGAGATGTGGAACAATTTAAGCACAACAAAGCCACAAGAATTAGCCATACAAGATGTAGGAATTTGGAAAACTTATTTTGATAATCTATACAAAAACATCCCACAAAAAGACTTAAAACAGAACCAATTAGAAATTAAAGAAAAATTGAACATCCTTGAATCAGTCATTAAAAATAACCAAAATCCATTAGATTACCCAATAACCCAACAAGAACTAAATGAAAAGCTCAAATCTATTAAATCAAAGAAGGCTTGTGGTCTAGACAACATCAGAAATGAAATGCTGAAAAACAGCACACCTGAGTTGCAAAATGCTGTGCTTAAATTGTTCAACATGGTTTTAACTTCTGGCTGCTTCCCTGATGTCTGGAACCAGGGGCTCATCTCCCCTATCCACAAAAGTGGAGACAAATCAGACCCCAATAATTACAGGGGAATTTGTGTAAACAGTAACTTGGGAAAGGTTTTCTGTAGCATTTTGAATTCAAGAATCCAAACCTTTCTTCAAGAAAAAAATGTAATAACTAAATGTCAAATTGGCTTTCTCCCTAACCATCGCACTACTGACCATATATACACCTTACACACACTAATTAATAAACACGTCCACCAAAAAAAAGAGGGCAAAATCTTTGCTTGTTTTATTGACTTTAAAAAAGCATTTGATTCTATTTGGCACGAAGGGCTATTCTACAAAATTCTACAAAGTGGGCTTGGTGGTAAGGTGTATGACTTAATAAAATGTATGTACACAGAAAACAAGTGTGCAATAAAAATCAAAAACCAAAGAACAGAATTCTTTTCACAATGTCGAGGTGTGAGACAAGGCTGTAGTTTGAGTCCAAATCTTTTCAACATTTATATCAATGAATTAGCAGACATGTTGGACCATTCTCCAGCCCCAGGACTCACACTATTTGACACAGAGGTGAAATACCTGCTATATGCTGATGACTTGGTACTTCTATCACCAACCAAAGAAGGTCTTCAACAGAACATTAATATTCTAGAGCAATATTGCCATAATTGGGCCCTGGCAGTAAATTTCCCAAAAACTAAAATCATGATTTTCCAAAAACAAAACAGATGTCAGAAACACAAATATAAATTCACCCTGAACAACACCATCATTGAACACACAAAAAATTACACCTACCTTGGTCTGACCATATCTGCATCGGGAAACTTTAATATGGCAGTGAATGCACTCAAAGAAAAAGCCCGCAGAGCATTGTATGCAATAAAAATGAAATTATTCAAAATCAACATCCCAATTAGAATTTGGACCAAAATATTTGACAGTGTAATCCTACCAATAGCTCTTTACGGAAGTGAGGTTTGGGGGCCACTCAATAAACTGGACTTTAAAATGTGGGACAAACATCCAATTGAAACCCTACATGCAGAATTCTGTCGGAAAATCCTACAAGTCCAGAGAAATACACCAACTAATGCATGTAGGGCAGAATTGGGCCGCTTTCCAGTAATAATGAAAATACAGAAAAGATCATTAAAATTTTGGCTACATCTAAATTCAAGTCCAAATTCGAGTCTGCAATTTAAAGCACTTCAAACCCAAGAGCTGAGCCCAGAAACGAGCCCTCTCAGTCAGCTGGTGTTGGACCTAACCAACCAAGCTGACACCAGCACTGCTTCAAAACAAAGAATTCCAATAAACAAAATCATGAACCAATCAAAGGACTCATATTTACAACATTGGAAAAACGAAACAAAATCCCAAAGCCGACTAAATTGCTATCTGACCCTAAACAGAGAATATGAATTGGCTGAATATCTCTACTCTGTCAGAGATTCGAAGCAGAGACAGATCCTTACCAAGTACAGGCTGAGTGACCACCGATTGGCAATAGAAACCGGCAGACATAAAAAGACATGGCTACCCAAAGAGGAGCGTGTATGTGGTCACTGCACGACAGGGGAGGTAGAAACAGAGATGCACTTTCTCCTTTACTGTGATAAATATTCCTCACCAAGAGATTCATTATTCACAGAAATGACTACATTTATTCCAAATTTTAACTTATTAAACCCAGAGGAAAAACTAAAAATACTCATGGGCGAAGGAGCAATGGCTCCTCTTGCAGCCAAATATGTATTTGCCTGCCATAGCCTGAGGGACACTGAATAATAACATCTGCATAGTAAGCAGTAACTTACTTATTATGACTGTTATTGTTATTACTGTTATTGTTATTAGTATTATTATTGTTGTTTATCATTCCAAATAGTAATGGTATGGGTGGTAATGGTAATGATAGCAGTTTAATGATAGTGGTGGTGGTAGTGGTGCATTACACCATACATTACATTCGACTATTGACTGTTACCATTTTATTGTTACTATTTTTTATATTTAATTTTGTATTATTATTTACTGCCATTCTATATTATTATTTGTCATTGTTTTAATTGTATTACAATGTATATTGTATACATTGTTGCTTTGGCAATATTGACACAATGTTTTTCATGCCAATAAAGCAGCTTGAATTTGAATTTGAATTTGAGAGAGAGAGAGAGAGAGAGAGAGAGAGAGAGAGAGAGAGAGAGAGAGAGAGAGAGAGAGAGAGAGAGAGAGAGAGAGAGAGAGAGACGGGGAGAC
>NW_027256204.1:0-26306 GCF_045679555.1 Salvelinus alpinus
GGTTACAAAAATAGCTCTAGTTACAGATTGGTAGACCCGATTTGAAATCCGACTTGTTGTTTGAAAAGCAGAAGAGTAGGGGTAGATTTTATATAGAAAACATTGTTTTCTGTAAAATGTTGGGAAAGGGGTCAAAACGGCAGTTGTTTGTGAAAGTTGTTTTGAATTTAATGAATCTGCTAACTTCTGACATTTTTTACCAAAGCCAGAAAAACAGGCGAAGGGTTACAAAAATAGCTCTAGTTACAGATTGGTAGACCCGATTTGAAATCCGACTTGTTGCTTGAAAAGCAGAAGAGTAGGGGTAGATTTTATATAGAAAACATTGTTTTCTGTAAAATGTTGGGAAAGGGGTCAAAACGGCAGTTGTTTGTGAAAGTTGTTTTGAATTCAATGAATCTGCTAACTTCTGACGTTTTTTACCGAAGCCAGAAAAACAGGCGAAGGGTTACAAAAATAGCTCTATTTACAGATTGGTAGACCCGATTTGAAATCCGACTTGTTGCTTGAAAAGCAGAAGAGTAGGGGTAGATTTTATATAGAAAACATTGTTTTCTGTAAAATGTTGGGAAAGGGGTCAAAACGGCAGTTGTTTGTGAAAGTTGTTTTGAATTCAATGAATCTGCTAACTTCTGACATTTTTTACCGAAGCCAGAAAAACAGGCGAAGGGTTACAAAAATAGCTCTATTTACAGATTGGTAGACCCGATTTGAAATCCGACTTGTTGCTTGAAAAGCAGAAGAGTAGGGGTAGATTTTATATAGAAAACATTGTTTTCTGTAAAATGTTGGGAAAGGGGTCAAAACGGCAGTTGTTTGTGAAAGTTGTTTTGAATTCAATGAATCTGCTAACTTCTGACATTTTTTACCGAAGCCAGAAAAACAGGCGAAGGGTTACAAAAATAGCTCTAGTTACAGAGTGGTAGACCCGATTTGAAATCCGACTTGTTGCTTGAAAAGCAGAAGAGTAGGGGTAGATTTTATATAGACTGTAAAATGTTGGGAAAGGGGTCAAAACGGCAGTTGTTTGTGAAAGTTGTTTTGAATTCAATGAATCTGCTAACTTCTGACGTTTTTTACCGAAGCCAGAAAAACAGGCGAAGGGTTACAAAAATAGCTCTAGTTACAGATTGGTAGACCCGATTTGAAATCCGACTTGTTGTTTGAAAAGCAGAAGAGTAGGGGTATATTTTATATAGAAAACATTGTTTTCTGTAAAATGTTGGGAAAGGGGTCAAAACGGCAGTTGTTTGTGAAAGTTGTTTTGAATTCAATGAATCTGCTAACTTCTGACATTTTTTACCGAAGCCAGAAAAACAGGCGAAGGGTTACAAAAATAGCTCTAGTTACAAATTGGTAGACCCGATTTGATATCCGACTTGTTGCTTGAAAAGCAGAAGAGTAGGGGTAGATTTTATATAGAAAACATTGTTTTCTGTAAAATGTTGGGAAAGGGGTCAAAACGGCAGTTGTTTGTGAAAGTTGTTTTGAATTCAATGAATCTGCTAACTTCTGACATTTTTTACCGAAGCCAGAAAAACAGGCGAAGGGTTACAAAAATAGCTCTAGTTACAGATTGGTAGACCCGATTTGAAATCCGACTTGTTGTTTGAAAAGCAGAAGAGTAGGGGTATATTTTATATAGAAAACATTGTTTTCTGTAAAATGTTGGGAAAGGGGTCAAAACGGCAGTTGTTTGTGAAAGTTGTTTTGAATTCAATGAATCTGCTAACTTCTGACGTTTTTTACCGAAGCCAGAAAAACAGGCGAAGGGTTACAAAAATAGCTCTATTTACAGATTGGTAGACCCGATTTGAAATCCGACTTGTTGCTTGAAAAGCAGAAGAGTAGGGGTAGATTTTATATAGAAAACATTGTTTTCTGTAAAATGTTGGGAAAGGGGTCAAAACGGCAGTTGTTTGTGAAAGTTGTTTTGAATTTAATGAATCTGCTAACTTCTGACATTTTTTACCGAAGCCAGAAAAACAGGCGAAGGGTTACAAAAATAGCTCTATTTACAGATAAGTAGACCCGATTTGAAGTCCGACTTGTTGCTTGAAAAGCAGAAGAGTAGGGGTAGATTTTATATAGAAAACATTGTTTTCTGTAAAATGTTGGGAAAGGGGTCAAAACGGCAGTTGTTTGTGAAAGTTGTTTTGAATTCAATGAATCTGCTAACTTCTGACATTTTTTACCGAAGCCAGAAAAACAGGCGAAGGGTTACAAAAATAGCTCTATTTACAGATTGGTAGACCCGATTTGAAATCCGACTTGTTGCTTGAAAAGCAGAAGAGTAGGGGTATATTTTATATAGAAAACATTGTTTTCTGTAAAATGTTGGGAAAGGGGTCAAAACGGCAGTTGTTTGTGAAAGTTGTTTTGAATTCAATGAATCTGCTAACTTCTGACATTTTTTACCGAAGCCAGAAAAACAGGCGAAGGGTTACAAAAATAGCTCTATTTACAGATTGGTAGACCCGATTTGAAATCCGACTTGTTGCTTGAAAAGCAGAAGAGTAGGGGTAGATTTTATATAGAAAACATTGTTTTCTGTAAAATGTTGGGAAAGGGGTCAAAACGGCAGTTGTTTGTGAAAGTTGTTTTGAATTTAATGAATCTGCTAACTTCTGACATTTTTTACCGAAGCCAGAAAAACAGGCGAAGGGTTACAAAAATAGCTCTAGTTACAGATTGGTAGACCCGATTTGAAATCCGACTTGTTGTTTGAAAAGCAGAAGAGTAGGGGTATATTTTATATAGAAAACATTGTTTTCTGTAAAATGTTGGGAAAGGGGTCAAAACGGCAGTTGTTTGTGAAAGTTGTTTTGAATTCAATGAATCTGCTAACTTCTGACATTTTTTACCGAAGCCAGAAAAACAGGCGAAGGGTTACAAAAATAGCTCTAGTTACAAATTGGTAGACCCGATTTGATATCCGACTTGTTGCTTGAAAAGCAGAAGAGTAGGGGTAGATTTTATATAGAAAACATTGTTTTCTGTAAAATGTTGGGAAAGGGGTCAAAACGGCAGTTGTTTGTGAAAGTTGTTTTGAATTTAATGAATCTGCTAACTTCTGACATTTTTTACCGAAGCCAGAAAAACAGGGGAAGGGTTACAAAAATAGCTCTATTTACAGATTGGTAGACCCGATTTGAAATCCGAATTGTTGCTTGAAAAGCAGAAGAGTAGGGGTAGATTTTATATAGAAAACATTGTTTTCTGTAAAATGTTGGGAAAGGGGTCAAAACGGCAGTTGTTTGTGAAAGTTGTTTTGAATTCAATGAATCTGCTAACTTCTGACATTTTTTACCGAAGCCAGAAAAACAGGCGAAGGGTTACAAAAATAGCTCTATTTACAGATAAGTAGACCCGATTTGAAGTCCGACTTGTTGCTTGAAAAGCAGAAGAGTAGGGGTAGATTTTATATAGAAAACATTGTTTTCTGTAAAATGTTGGGAAAGGGGTCAAAACGGCAGTTGTTTGTGAAAGTTTAAAAAACACATGGTAGTGCATTTAGTAAAACTGCTGTAACGTAAGTTCCATACTGAATAAACCTTCTCCGCATTTGACAAGCAGAGAAGTAGAGGGAAGTTTTAATCCAATATATTTTTGTCAAACTCTTTGGTTTAGTGGTCAAAATGATAGTTGTTTTGAATTTAATGAATCTGCTAACTTCTGACATTTTTTACCGAAGCCAGAAAAACAGGCGAAGGGTTACAAAAATAGCTCTAGTTACAGATTGGTAGACCCGATTTGAAATCCGACTTGTTGTTTGAAAAGCAGAAGAGTAGGGGTATATTTTATATAGAAAACATTGTTTTCTGTAAAATGTTGGGAAAGGGGTAAAAACGGCAGTTGTTTGTGAAAGTTGTTTTGAATTCAATGATTCTGCTAACTTCTGACATTTTTTACCAAAGCCAGAAAAACAGGCGAAGGGTTACAAAAATAGCTCTAGTTACAGAGTGGTAGACCCGATTTGAAATCCGACTTGTTGTTTGAAAAGCAGAAGAGTAGGGGTATATTTTATATAGAAAACATTGTTTTCTGTAAAATGTTGGGAAAGGGGTCAAAACGGCAGTTGTTTGTGAAAGTTGTTTTGAATTCAATGAATCTGCTAACTTCTGACATTTTTTACCGAAGCCAGAAAAACAGGCGAAGGGTTACAAAAATAGCTCTATTTACAGATTGGTAGACCCGATTTGAAATCCGACTTGTTGCTTGAAAAGCAGAAGAGTAGGGGTAGATTTTATATAGAAAACATTGTTTTCTGTAAAATGTTGGGAAAGGGGTCAAAACGGCAGTTGTTTGTGAAAGTTGTTTTGAATTTAATGAATCTGCTAACTTCTGACATTTTTTACCGAAGCCAGAAAAACAGGCGAAGGGTTACAAAAATAGCTCTATTTACAGATTAGTAGACCCGATTTGAAATCCGACTTGTTGCTTGAAAAGCAGAAGAGTAGGGGTAGATTTTATATAGAAAACATTGTTTTCTGTAAAATGTTGGGAAAGGGGTCAAAACGGCAGTTGTTTGTGAAAGTTGTTTTGAATTCAATGAATCTGCTAACTTCTGACATTTTTTACCGAAGCCAGAAAAACAGGCGAAGGGTTACAAAAATAGCTCTAGTTACAGAGTGGTAGACCCGATTTGAAATCCGACTTGTTGTTTGAAAAGCAGAAGAGTAGGGGTAGATTTTATATAGACTGTAAAATGTTGGGAAAGGGGTCAAAACGGCAGTTGTTTGTGAAAGTTGTTTTGAATTCAATGAATCTGCTAACTTCTGACGTTTTTTACCGAAGCCAGAAAAACAGGCGAAGGGTTACAAAAATAGCTCTAGTTACAGATTGGTAGACCCGATTTGAAATCCGACTTGTTGTTTGAAAAGCAGAAGAGTAGGGGTATATTTTATATAGAAAACATTGTTTTCTGTAAAATGTTGGGAAAGGGGTCAAAACGGCAGTTGTTTGTGAAAGTTGTTTTGAATTCAATGAATCTGCTAACTTCTGACATTTTTTACCGAAGCCAGAAAAACAGGCGAAGGGTTACAAAAATAGCTCTAGTTACAAATTGGTAGACCCGATTTGATATCCGACTTGTTGCTTGAAAAGCAGAAGAGTAGGGGTAGATTTTATATAGAAAACATTGTTTTCTGTAAAATGTTGGGAAAGGGGTCAAAACGGCAGTTGTTTGTGAAAGTTGTTTTGAATTTAATGAATCTGCTAACTTCTGACATTTTTTACCGAAGCCAGAAAAACAGGGGAAGGGTTACAAAAATAGCTCTATTTACAGATTGGTAGACCCGATTTGAAATCCGAATTGTTGCTTGAAAAGCAGAAGAGTAGGGGTAGATTTTATATAGAAAACATTGTTTTCTGTAAAATGTTGGGAAAGGGGTCAAAACGGCAGTTGTTTGTGAAAGTTGTTTTGAATTCAATGAATCTGCTAACTTCTGACATTTTTTACCGAAGCCAGAAAAACAGGCGAAGGGTTACAAAAATAGCTCTATTTACAGATAAGTAGACCCGATTTGAAGTCCGACTTGTTGCTTGAAAAGCAGAAGAGTAGGGGTAGATTTTATATAGAAAACATTGTTTTCTGTAAAATGTTGGGAAAGGGGTCAAAACGGCAGTTGTTTGTGAAAGTTGTTTTGAATTTAATGAATCTGCTAACTTCTGACATTTTTTACCGAAGCCAGAAAAACAGGGGAAGGGTTACAAAAATAGCTCTATTTACAGATTGGTAGACCCGATTTGAAATCCGAATTGTTGCTTGAAAAGCAGAAGAGTAGGGGTAGATTTTATATAGAAAACATTGTTTTCTGTAAATTGTTGGGAAAGGGGTCAAAACGGCAGTTGTTTGTGAAAGTTGTTTTGAATTTAATGAATCTGCTAACTTCTGACATTTTTTACCGAAGCCAGAAAAACAGGCGAAGGGTTACAAAAATAGCTCTATTTACAGATAAGTAGACCCGATTTGAAGTCCGACTTGTTGCTTGAAAAGCAGAAGAGTAGGGGTAGATTTTATATAGAAAACATTGTTTTCTGTAAAATGTTGGGAAAGGGGTCAAAACGGCAGTTGTTTGTGAAAGTTGTTTTGAATTCAATGAACACATGGTAGCTTCTGACATTTTTCCGAAGCTAGAAAAACTGGCGAAGTGTTACACGTATAGTTCCAGTACTGAATAAACCCGATTCGAAATCCGACTTATTGTTGACAAGCAGAGAAGTAGAGGGTAAGTTTTATATCCAATATATTTTTGTCAAACTCTTTGGTTTAGTGGTCAAAATGATAGTTGTTTTGAATTTAATGAATCTGCTAACTTCTGACATTTTTTACCGAAGCCAGAAAAACAGGCGAAGGGTTACAAAAATAGCTCTAGTTACAGATTGGTAGACCCGATTTGAAATCCGACTTGTTGTTTGAAAAGCAGAAGAGTAGGGGTATATTTTATATAGAAAACATTGTTTTCTGTAAAATGTTGGGAAAGGGGTCAAAACGGCAGTTGTTTGTGAAAGTTGTTTTGAATTTAATGAATCTGCTAACTTCTGACATTTTTTACCGAAGCCAGAAAAACAGGCGAAGGGTTACAAAAATAGCTCTAGTTACAGATTGGTAGACTCGATTTGAAATCCGACTTGTTGCTTGAAAAGCAGAAGAGTAGGGGTAGATTTTATATAGAAAACATTGTTTTCTGTAAAATGTTGGGAAAGGGGTCAAAACGGCAGTTGTTTGTGAAAGTTGTTTTGAATTTAATGAATCTGCTAACTTCTGACATTTTTTACCGAAGCCAGAAAAACAGGCGAAGGGTTACAAAAATAGCTCTATTTACAGATATGTAGACCCGATTTGAAGTCCGACTTGTTGCTTGAAAAGCAGAAGAGTAGGGGTAGATTTTATATAGAAAACATTGTTTTCTGTAAAATGTTGGGAAAGGGGTCAAAACGGCAGTTGTTTGTGAAAGTTGTTTTGAATTCAATGAATCTGCTAACTTCTGACATTTTTTACCGAAGCCAGAAAAACAGGCGAAGGGTTACAAAAATAGCTCTATTTACAGATTGGTAGACCCGATTTGAAATCCGACTTGTTGCTTGAAAAGCAGAAGAGTAGGGGTAGATTTTATATAGAAAACATTGTTTTCTGTAAAATGTTGGGAAAGGGGTCAAAACGGCAGTTGTTTGTGAAAGTTGTTTTGAATTTAATGAATCTGCTAACTTCTGACATTTTTTACCGAAGCCAGAAAAACAGGCGAAGGGTTACAAAAATAGCTCTAGTTACAGAGTGGTAGACCCGATTTGAAATCCGACTTGTTGCTTGAAAAGCAGAAGAGTAGGGGTAGATTTTATATAGACTGTAAAATGTTGGGAAAGGGGTCAAAACGGCAGTTGTTTGTGAAAGTTGTTTTGAATTCAATGAATCTGCTAACTTCTGACGTTTTTTACCGAAGCCAGAAAAACAGGCGAAGGGTTACAAAAATAGCTCTAGTTACAGATTGGTAGACCCGATTTGAAATCCGACTTGTTGTTTGAAAAGCAGAAGAGTAGGGGTATATTTTATATAGAAAACATTGTTTTCTGTAAAATGTTGGGAAAGGGGTCAAAACGGCAGTTGTTTGTGAAAGTTGTTTTGAATTTAATGAATCTGCTAACTTCTGACATTTTTTACCGAAGCCAGAAAAACAGGCGAAGGGTTACAAAAATAGCTCTAGTTACAAATTGGTAGACCCGATTTGATATCCGACTTGTTGCTTGAAAAGCAGAAGAGTAGGGGTAGATTTTATATAGAAAACATTGTTTTCTGTAAAATGTTGGGAAAGGGGTCAAAACGGCAGTTGTTTGTGAAAGTTGTTTTGAATTTAATGAATCTGCTAACTTCTGACATTTTTTACCGAAGCCAGAAAAACAGGGGAAGGGTTACAAAAATAGCTCTATTTACAGATTGGTAGACCCGATTTGAAATCCGAATTGTTGCTTGAAAAGCAGAAGAGTAGGGGTATATTTTATATAGAAAACATTGTTTTCTGTAAAATGTTGGGAAAGGGGTCAAAACGGCAGTTGTTTGTGAAAGTTGTTTTGAATTCAATGAATCTGCTAACTTCTGACATTTTTTACCGAAGCCAGAAAAACAGGCGAAGGGTTACAAAAATAGCTCTATTTACAGATAAGTAGACCCGATTTGAAGTCCGACTTGTTGCTTGAAAAGCAGAAGAGTAGGGGTAGATTTTATATAGAAAACATTGTTTTCTGTAAAATGTTGGGAAAGGGGTCAAAACGGCAGTTGTTTGTGAAAGTTGTTTTGAATTTAATGAATCTGCTAACTTCTGACATTTTTTACCGAAGCCAGAAAAACAGGGGAAGGGTTACAAAAATAGCTCTATTTACAGATTGGTAGACCCGATTTGAAATCCGAATTGTTGCTTGAAAAGCAGAAGAGTAGGGGTAGATTTTATATAGAAAACATTGTTTTCTGTAAAATGTTGGGAAAGGGGTCAAAACGGCAGTTGTTTGTGAAAGTTGTTTTGAATTCAATGAATCTGCTAACTTCTGACATTTTTTACCGAAGCCAGAAAAACAGGCGAAGGGTTACAAAAATAGCTCTATTTACAGATAAGTAGACCCGATTTGAAGTCCGACTTGTTGCTTGAAAAGCAGAAGAGTAGGGGTAGATGTTATATAGAAAACATTGTTTTCTGTAAAATGTTGGGAAAGGGGTCAAAACGGCAGTTGTTTGTGAAAGTTTAAAAAACACATGGTAGTGCATTTAGTAAAACTGCTGTAACGTAAGTTCCATACTGAATAAACCTTCTCCGCATTTGACAAGCAGAGAAGTAGAGGGAAGTTTTAATCCAATATATTTTTGTCAAACTCTTTGGTTTAGTGGTCAAAATGATAGTTGTTTTGAATTTAATGAATCTGCTAACTTCTGACATTTTTTACCGAAGCCAGAAAAACAGGCGAAGGGTTACAAAAATAGCTCTAGTTACAGATTGGTAGACCCGATTTGAAATCCGACTTGTTGTTTGAAAAGCAGAAGAGTAGGGGTATATTTTATATAGAAAACATTGTTTTCTGTAAAATGTTGGGAAAGGGGTAAAAACGGCAGTTGTTTGTGAAAGTTGTTTTGAATTCAATGATTCTGCTAACTTCTGACATTTTTTACCGAAGCCAGAAAAACAGGCGAAGGGTTACAAAAATAGCTCTATTTACAGATTGGTAGACCCGATTTGAAATCCGACTTGTTGCTTGAAAAGCAGAAGAGTAGGGGTAGATTTTATATAGAAAACATTGTTTTCTGTAAAATGTTGGGAAAGGGGTCAAAACGGCAGTTGTTTGTGAAAGTTGTTTTGAATTCAATGAATCTGCTAACTTCTGACGTTTTTTACCGAAGCCAGAAAAACAGGCGAAGGGTTACAAAAATAGCTCTAGTTACAGATTGGTAGACCCGATTTGAAATCCGACTTGTTGCTTGAAAAGCAGAAGAGTAGGGGTAGATTTTATATAGAAAACATTGTTTTCTGTAAAATGTTGGGAAAGGGGTCAAAACGGCAGTTGTTTGTGAAAGTTGTTTTGAATTCAATGAATCTGCTAACTTCTGACATTTTTTACCGAAGCCAGAAAAACAGGCGAAGGGTTACAAAAATAGCTCTAGTTACAGAGTGGTAGACCCGATTTGAAATCCGACTTGTTGTTTGAAAAGCAGAAGAGTAGGGGTAGATTTTATATAGAAAACATTGTTTTCTGTAAAATGTTGGGAAAGGGGTCAAAACGGCAGTTGTTTGTGAAAGTTGTTTTGAATTCAATGAATCTGCTAACTTCTGACGTTTTTTACCGAAGCCAGAAAAACAGGCGAAGGGTTACAAAAATAGCTCTAGTTACAGATTGGTAGACCCGATTTGAAATCCGACTTGTTGTTTGAAAAGCAGAAGAGTAGGGGTATATTTTATATAGAAAACATCTGTAAAATGTTGGGAAAGGGGTCAAAACGGCAGTTGTTTGTGAAAGTTGTTTTGAATTCAATGAATCTGCTAACTTCTGACATTTTTTACCGAAGCCAGAAAAACAGGCGAAGGGTTACAAAAATAGCTCTAGTTACAAATTGGTAGACCCGATTTGATATCCGACTTGTTGCTTGAAAAGCAGAAGAGTAGGGGTAGATTTTATATAGAAAACATTGTTTTCTGTAAAATGTTGGGAAAGGGGTCAAAACGGCAGTTGTTTGTGAAAGTTGTTTTGAATTTAATGAATCTGCTAACTTCTGACATTTTTTACCGAAGCCAGAAAAACAGGGGAAGGGTTACAAAAATAGCTCTATTTACAGATAAGTAGACCCGATTTGAAGTCCGACTTGTTGCTTGAAAAGCAGAAGATTAGGGGTAGATTTTATATAGAAAACATTGTTTTCTGTAAAATGTTGGGAAAGGGGTCAAAACGGCAGTTGTTTGTGAAAGTTGTTTTGAATTTAATGAATCTGCTAACTTCTGACATTTTTTACCGAAGCCAGAAAAACAGGCGAAGGGTTACAAAAATAGCTCTATTTACAGATTGGTAGACCCGATTTGAAATCCGACTTGTTGCTTGAAAAGCAGAAGAGTAGGGGTAGATTTTATATAGAAAACATTGTTTTCTGTAAAATGTTGGGAAAGGGGTCAAAACGGCAGTTGTTTGTGAAAGTTGTTTTGAATTTAATGAATCTGCTAACTTCTGACATTTTTTACCGAAGCCAGAAAAACAGGGGAAGGGTTACAAAAATAGCTCTATTTACAGATTGGTAGACCCGATTTGAAATCCGACTTGTTGCTTGAAAAGCAGAAGAGTAGGGGTAGATTTTATATAGAAAACATTGTTTTCTGTAAAATGTTGGGAAAGGGGTCAAAACGGCAGTTGTTTGTGAAAGTTGTTTTGAATTCAATGAATCTGCTAACTTCTGACATTTTTTACCGAAGCCAGAAAAACAGGCGAAGGGTTACAAAAATAGCTCTAGTTACAGAGTAGGTAGACCCGATTTGAAATCCGACTTGTTGTTTGAAAAGCAGAAGAGTAGGGGTATATTTTATATAGAAAACATTGTTTTCTGTAAAATGTTGGGAAAGGGGTCAAAACGGCAGTTGTTTGTGAAAGTTGTTTTGAATTCAATGAATCTGCTAACTTCTGACATTTTTTACCGAAGCCAGAAAAACAGGCGAAGGGTTACAAAAATAGCTCTAGTTACAAATTGGTAGACCCGATTTGATATCCGACTTGTTGCTTGAAAAGCAGAAGAGTAGGGGTAGATTTTATATAGAAAACATTGTTTTCTGTAAAATGTTGGGAAAGGGGTCAAAACGGCAGTTGTTTGTGAAAGTTGTTTTGAATTTAATGAATCTGCTAACTTCTGACATTTTTTACCGAAGCCAGAAAAACAGGGGAAGGGTTACAAAAATAGCTCTATTTACAGATTGGTAGACCCGATTTGAAATCCGAATTGTTGCTTGAAAAGCAGAAGAGTAGGGGTAGATTTTATATAGAAAACATTGTTTTCTGTAAAATGTTGGGAAAGGGGTCAAAACGGCAGTTGTTTGTGAAAGTTGTTTTGAATTCAATGAATCTGCTAACTTCTGACATTTTTTACCGAAGCCAGAAAAACAGGCGAAGGGTTACAAAAATAGCTCTATTTACAGATTGGTAGACCCGATTTGAAGTCCGACTTGTTGCTTGAAAAGCAGAAGAGTAGGGGTAGATTTTATATAGAAAACATTGTTTTCTGTAAAATGTTGGGAAAGGGGTCAAAACGGCAGTTGTTTGTGAAAGTTTAAAAAACACATGGTAGTGCATTTAGTAAAACTGCTGTAACGTAAGTTCCATACTGAATAAACCTTCTCCGCATTTGACAAGCAGAGAAGTAGAGGGAAGTTTTAATCCAATATATTTTTGTCAAACTCTTTGGTTTAGTGGTCAAAATGATAGTTGTTTTGAATTTAATGAATCTGCTAACTTCTGACATTTTTTACCGAAGCCAGAAAAACAGGCGAAGGGTTACAAAAATAGCTCTAGTTACAGATTGGTAGACCCGATTTGAAATCCGACTTGTTGTTTGAAAAGCAGAAGAGTAGGGGTATATTTTATATAGAAAACATTGTTTTCTGTAAAATGTTGGGAAAGGGGTCAAAACGGCAGTTGTTTGTGAAAGTTGTTTTGAATTTAATGAATCTGCTAACTTCTGACATTTTTTACCGAAGCCAGAAAAACAGGCGAAGGGTTACAAAAATAGCTCTATTTACAGATTGGTAGACCCGATTTGAAATCCGACTTGTTGCTTGAAAAGCAGAAGAGTAGGGGTAGATTTTATATAGAAAACATTGTTTTCTGTAAAATGTTGGGAAAGGGGTCAAAACGGCAGTTGTTTGTGAAAGTTGTTTTGAATTCAATGAATCTGCTAACTTCTGACATTTTTTACCGAAGCCAGAAAAACAGGCGAAGGGTTACAAAAATAGCTCTAGTTACAGATTGGTAGACCCGATTTGAAATCCGACTTGTTGCTTGAAAAGCAGAAGAGTAGGGGTAGATTTTATATAGAAAACATTGTTTTCTGTAAAATGTTGGGAAAGGGGTCAAAACGGCAGTTGTTTGTGAAAGTTGTTTTGAATTCAATGAATCTGCTAACTTCTGACGTTTTTTACCGAAGCCAGAAAAACAGGCGAAGGGTTACAAAAATAGCTCTAGTTACAGATTGGTAGACCCGATTTGAAATCCGACTTGTTGTTTGAAAAGCAGAAGAGTAGGGGTAGATTTTATATAGAAAACATTGTTTTCTGTAAAATGTTGGGAAAGGGGTCAAAACGGCAGTTGTTTGTGAAAGTTGTTTTGAATTCAATGAATCTGCTAACTTCTGACATTTTTTACCGAAGCCAGAAAAACAGGCGAAGGGTTACAAAAATAGCTCTAGTTACAGATTGGTAGACCCGATTTGATATCCGACTTGTTGCTTGAAAAGCAGAAGAGTAGGGGTAGATTTTATATAGAAAACATTGTTTTCTGTAAAATGTTGGGAAAGGGGTCAAAACGGCAGTTGTTTGTGAAAGTTGTTTTGAATTCAATGAATCTGCTAACTTCTGACATTTTTTACCGAAGCCAGAAAAACAGGCGAAGGGTTACAAAAATAGCTCTATTTACAGATAAGTAGACCCGATTTGAAGTCCGACTTGTTGCTTGAAAAGCAGAAGAGTAGGGGTAGATTTTATATAGAAAACATTGTTTTCTGTAAAATGTTGGGAAAGGGGTCAAAACGGCAGTTGTTTGTGAAAGTTTAAAAAACACATGGTAGTGCATTTAGTAAAACTGCTGTAACGTAAGTTCCATACTGAATAAACCTTCTCCGCATTTGACAAGCAGAGAAGTAGAGGGAAGTTTTAATCCAATATATTTTTGTCAAACTCTTTGGTTTAGTGGTCAAAATGATAGTTGTTTTGAATTTAATGAATCTGCTAACTTCTGACATTTTTTACCGAAGCCAGAAAAACAGGCGAAGGGTTACAAAAATAGCTCTAGTTACAGATTGGTAGACCCGATTTGAAATCCGACTTGTTGTTTGAAAAGCAGAAGAGTAGGGGTATATTTTATATAGAAAACATTGTTTTCTGTAAAATGTTGGGAAAGGGGTAAAAACGGCAGTTGTTTGTGAAAGTTGTTTTGAATTCAATGATTCTGCTAACTTCTGACGTTTTTTACCGAAGCCAGAAAAACAGGCGAAGGGTTACAAAAATAGCTCTAGTTACAGATTGGTAGACCCGATTTGAAATCCGACTTGTTGCTTGAAAAGCAGAAGAGTAGGGGTAGATTTAATATAGAAAACATTGTTTTCTGTAAAATGTTGGGAAAGGGGTCAAAACGGCAGTTGTTTGTGAAAGTTGTTTTGAATTCAATGAATCTGCTAACTTCTGACATTTTTTACCGAAGCCAGAAAAACAGGCGAAGGGTTACAAAAATAGCTCTATTTACAGATTGGTAGACCCGATTTGAAATCCGACTTGTTGCTTGAAAAGCAGAAGAGTAGGGGTAGATTTTATATAGAAAACATTGTTTTCTGTAAAATGTTGGGAAAGGGGTCAAAACGGCAGTTGTTTGTGAAAGTTGTTTTGAATTCAATGAATCTGCTAACTTCTGACATTTTTTACCGAAGCCAGAAAAACAGGCGAAGGGTTACAAAAATAGCTCTAGTTACAGAGTGGTAGACCCGATTTGAAATCCGACTTGTTGTTTGAAAAGCAGAAGAGTAGGGGTAGATTTTATATAGAAAACATTGTTTTCTGTAAAATGTTGGGAAAGGGGTCAAAACGGCAGTTGTTTGTGAAAGTTGTTTTGAATTCAATGAATCTGCTAACTTCTGACGTTTTTTACCGAAGCCAGAAAAACAGGCGAAGGGTTACAAAAATAGCTCTAGTTACAGATTGGTAGACCCGATTTGAAATCCGACTTGTTGTTTGAAAAGCAGAAGAGTAGGGGTATATTTTATATAGAAAACATTGTTTTCTGTAAAATGTTGGGAAAGGGGTCAAAACGGCAGTTGTTTGTGAAAGTTGTTTTGAATTCAATGAATCTGCTAACTTCTGACATTTTTTACCGAAGCCAGAAAAACAGGCGAAGGGTTACAAAAATAGCTCTAGTTACAAATTGGTAGACCCGATTTGATATCCGACTTGTTGCTTGAAAAGCAGAAGAGTAGGGGTAGATTTTATATAGAAAACATTGTTTTCTGTAAAATGTTGGGAAAGGGGTCAAAACGGCAGTTGTTTGTGAAAGTTGTTTTGAATTTAATGAATCTGCTAACTTCTGACATTTTTTACCGAAGCCAGAAAAACAGGGGAAGGGTTACAAAAATAGCTCTATTTACAGATAAGTAGACCCGATTTGAAGTCCGACTTGTTGCTTGAAAAGCAGAAGAGTAGGGGTAGATTTTATATAGAAAACATTGTTTTCTGTAAAATGTTGGGAAAGGGGTCAAAACGGCAGTTGTTTGTGAAAGTTGTTTTGAATTCAATGAATCTGCTAACTTCTGACATTTTTTACCGAAGCCAGAAAAACAGGCGAAGGGTTACAAAAATAGCTCTATTTACAGATTGGTAGACCCGATTTGAAATCCGACTTGTTGCTTGAAAAGCAGAAGAGTAGGGGTAGATTTTATATAGAAAACATTGTTTTCTGTAAAATGTTGGGAAAGGGGTCAAAACGGCAGTTGTTTGTGAAAGTTGTTTTGAATTTAATGAATCTGCTAACTTCTGACATTTTTTACCGAAGCCAGAAAAACAGGGGAAGGGTTACAAAAATAGCTCTATTTACAGATTGGTAGACCCGATTTGAAATCCGAATTGTTGCTTGAAAAGCAGAAGAGTAGGGGTAGATTTTATATAGAAAACATTGTTTTCTGTAAAATGTTGGGAAAGGGGTCAAAACGGCAGTTGTTTGTGAAAGTTGTTTTGAATTCAATGAATCTGCTAACTTCTGACATTTTTTACCGAAGCCAGAAAAACAGGCGAAGGGTTACAAAAATAGCTCTAGTTACAGAGTGGTAGACCCGATTTGAAATCCGACTTGTTGTTTGAAAAGCAGAAGAGTAGGGGTATATTTTATATAGAAAACATTGTTTTCTGTAAAATGTTGGGAAAGGGGTCAAAACGGCAGTTGTTTGTGAAAGTTGTTTTGAATTTAATGAATCTGCTAACTTCTGACATTTTTTACCGAAGCCAGAAAAACAGGCGAAGGGTTACAAAAATAGCTCTAGTTACAGATTGGTAGACCCGATTTGAAATCCGACTTGTTGCTTGAAAAGCAGAAGAGTAGGGGTAGATTTTATATAGAAAACATTGTTTTCTGTAAAATGTTGGGAAAGGGGTCAAAACGGCAGTTGTTTGTGAAAGTTGTTTTGAATTTAATGAATCTGCTAACTTCTGACATTTTTTACCGAAGCCAGAAAAACAGGCGAAGGGTTACAAAAATAGCTCTATTTACAGATTGGTAGACCCGATTTGAAATCCGAATTGTTGCTTGAAAAGCAGAAGAGTAGGGGTAGATTTTATATAGAAAACATTGTTTTCTGTAAAATGTTGGGAAAGGGGTCAAAACGGCAGTTGTTTGTGAAAGTTGTTTTGAATTCAATGAATCTGCTAACTTCTGACATTTTTTACCGAAGCCAGAAAAACAGGCGAAGGGTTACAAAAATAGCTCTATTTACAGATTGGTAGACCCGATTTGAAATCCGACTTGTTGCTTGAAAAGCAGAAGAGTAGGGGTAGATTTTATATAGAAAACATTGTTTTCTGTAAAATGTTGGGAAAGGGGTCAAAACGGCAGTTGTTTGTGAAAGTGTTAATTTAATGAACACATGGTAGTGCATTTAGTAAAAACATGCTAGGGTAACATATATAGTTCCATTTACTGATAATAAACCATTCAAGTCCGACTTATTGCTTGACAAGCAGAGAAGTAGAGGGAAGATTTTATATAGCCAATATTATTTTCTGTCAAACTCTTTGGTTTAGTGGTCAAAACGGCAGTTGTTTGTGAAAGTTGTTTTGAATTTAATGAATCTGCTAACTTCTGACATTTTTTACCGAAGCCAGAAAAACAGGCGAAGGGTTACAAAAATAGCTCTAGTTACAGATTGGTAGACCCGATTTGAAATCCGACTTGTTGTTTGAAAAGCAGAAGAGTAGGGGTATATTTTATATAGAAAACATTGTTTTCTGTAAAATGTTGGGAAAGGGGTCAAAACGGCAGTTGTTTGTGAAAGTTGTTTTGAATTCAATGAATCTGCTAACTTCTGACATTTTTTACCGAAGCCAGAAAAACAGGCGAAGGGTTACAAAAATAGCTCTAGTTACAGATTGGTAGACCCGATTTGATATCCGACTTGTTGCTTGAAAAGCAGAAGAGTAGGGGTAGATTTTATATAGAAAACATTGTTTTCTGTAAAATGTTGGGAAAGGGGTCAAAACGGCAGTTGTTTGTGAAAGTTGTTTTGAATTTAATGAATCTGCTAACTTCTGACATTTTTTACCGAAGCCAGAAAAACAGGGGAAGGGTTACAAAAATAGCTCTATTTACAGATTGGTAGACCCGATTTGAAATCCGAATTGTTGCTTGAAAAGCAGAAGAGTAGGGGTAGATTTTATATAGAAAACATTGTTTTCTGTAAAATGTTGGGAAAGGGGTCAAAACGGCAGTTGTTTGTGAAAGTTGTTTTGAATTCAATGAATCTGCTAACTTCTGACATTTTTTACCGAAGCCAGAAAAACAGGCGAAGGGTTACAAAAATAGCTCTATTTACAGATTGGTAGACCCGATTTGAAATCCGACTTGTTGCTTGAAAAGCAGAAGAGTAGGGGTAGATTTTATATAGAAAACATTGTTTTCTGTAAAATGTTGGGAAAGGGGTCAAAACGGCAGTTGTTTGTGAAAGTTTAAAAAACACATGGTAGTGCATTTAGTAAAACTGCTGTAACGTAAGTTCCATACTGAATAAACCTTCTCCGCATTTGACAAGCAGAGAAGTAGAGGGAAGTTTTAATCCAATATATTTTTGTCAAACTCTTTGGTTTAGTGGTCAAAATGATAGTTGTTTTGAATTTAATGAATCTGCTAACTTCTGACATTTTTTACCGAAGCCAGAAAAACAGGCGAAGGGTTACAAAAATAGCTCTAGTTACAGATTGGTAGACCCGATTTGATATCCGACTTGTTGCTTGAAAAGCAGAAGAGTAGGGGTAGATTTTATATAGAAAACATTGTTTTCTGTAAAATGTTGGGAAAGGGGTAAAAACGGCAGTTGTTTGTGAAAGTTGTTTTGAATTCAATGAATCTGCTAACTTCTGACATTTTTTACCGAAGCCAGAAAAACAGGCGAAGGGTTACAAAAATAGCTCTATTTACAGATTGGTAGACCCGATTTGAAATCCGACTTGTTGCTTGAAAAGCAGAAGAGTAGGGGTAGATTTTATATAGAAAACATTGTTTTCTGTAAAATGTTGGGAAAGGGGTCAAAACGGCAGTTGTTTGTGAAAGTTGTTTTGAATTTAATGAATCTGCTAACTTCTGACATTTTTTACCGAAGCCAGAAAAACAGGCGAAGGGTTACAAAAATAGCTCTATTTACAGATAAGTAGACCCGATTTGAAGTCCGACTTGTTGCTTGAAAAGCAGAAGAGTAGGGGTAGATTTTATATAGAAAACATTGTTTTCTGTAAAATGTTGGGAAAGGGGTCAAAACGGCAGTTGTTTGTGAAAGTTGTTTTGAATTCAATGAATCTGCTAACTTCTGACATTTTTTACCGAAGCCAGAAAAACAGGCGAAGGGTTACAAAAATAGCTCTATTTACAGATTGGTAGACCCGATTTGAAATCCGACTTGTTGCTTGAAAAGCAGAAGAGTAGGGGTAGATTTTATATAGAAAACATTGTTTTCTGTAAAATGTTGGGAAAGGGGTCAAAACGGCAGTTGTTTGTGAAAGTTGTTTTGAATTTAATGAATCTGCTAACTTCTGACATTTTTTACCGAAGCCAGAAAAACAGGCGAAGGGTTACAAAAATAGCTCTATTTACAGATAAGTAGACCCGATTTGAAGTCCGACTTGTTGCTTGAAAAGCAGAAGAGTAGGGGTAGATTTTACATAGAAAACATTGTTTTCTGTAAAATGTTGGGAAAGGGGTCAAAACGGCAGTTGTTTGTGAAAGTTGTTTTGAATTCAATGAATCTGCTAACTTCTGACATTTTTTACCGAAGCCAGAAAAACAGGCGAAGGGTTACAAAAATAGCTCTATTTACAGATTGGTAGACCCGATTTGAAATCCGACTTGTTGCTTGAAAAGCAGAAGAGTAGGGGTAGATTTTATATAGAAAACATTGTTTTCTGTAAAATGTTGGGAAAGGGGTCAAAACGGCAGTTGTTTGTGAAAGTTGTTTTGAATTTAATGAATCTGCTAACTTCTGACATTTTTTACCGAAGCCAGAAAAACAGGCGAAGGGTTACAAAAATAGCTCTAGTTACAGATAAGTAGACCCGATTTGAAGTCCGACTTGTTGCTTGAAAAGCAGAAGAGTAGGGGTAGATTTTACATAGAAAACATTGTTTTCTGTAAAATGTTGGGAAAGGGGTCAAAACGGCAGTTGTTTGTGAAAGTTGTTTTGAATTCAATGAATCTGCTAACTTCTGACATTTTTTACCGAAGCCAGAAAAACAGGCGAAGGGTTACAAAAATAGCTCTATTTACAGATTGGTAGACCCGATTTGAAATCCGACTTGTTGCTTGAAAAGCAGAAGAGTAGGGGTAGATTTTATATAGAAAACATTGTTTTCTGTAAAATGTTGGGAAAGGGGTCAAAACGGCAGTTGTTTGTGAAAGTTGTTTTGAATTTAATGAATCTGCTAACTTCTGACATTTTTTACCGAAGCCAGAAAAACAGGGGAAGGGTTACAAAAATAGCTCTAGTTACAGATTGGTAGACCCGATTTGATATCCGACTTGTTGCTTGAAAAGCAGAAGAGTAGGGGTAGATTTTATGTAGAAAACATTGTTTTCTGTAAAATGTTGGGAAAGGGGTCAAAACGGCAGTTGTTTGTGAAAGTTTAAAAAACACATGGTAGTGCATTTAGTAAAACTGCTGTAACTTAAGTTCCATACTGAATAAACCTTCTCCGCATTTGACAAGCAGAGAAGTAGAGGGAAGTTTTAATCCAATATATTTTTGTCAAACTCTTTGGTTTAGTGGTCAAAATGATAGTTGTTTTGAATTTAATGAATCTGCTAACTCTGACATTTTTTACCGAAGCCAGAAAAACAGGGGAAGGGTTACAAAAATAGCTCTATTTACAGATTGGTAGACCCGATTTGAAATCCGAATTGTTGCTTGAAAAGCAGAAGAGTAGGGGTAGATTTTATATAGAAAACATAGTTTTCTGTAAAATGTTGGGAAAGGGGTCAAAACGGCAGTTGTTTGTGAAAGTTTAAAAAATACATGATAGTGCATTTAGTAAAACTGCTGTAACTTAAGTTCCATACTGAATAAACCTTCTCCGCATTTGACAAGCAGAGAAGTAGAGGGAAGTTTTAATCCAATATATTTTTGTCAAACTCTTTGGTTTAGTGGTCAAAATGATAGTTGTTTTGAATTTAATGAATCTGCTAACTTCTGACATTTTTTACCGAAGCCAGAAAAACAGGGGAAGGGTTACAAAAATAGCTCTAGTTACAGATTGGTAGACCCGATTTGATATCCGACTTGTTGCTTGAAAAGCAGAAGAGTAGGGGTAGATTGTATATAGAAAACATTGTTTTCTGTAAAATGTTGGGAAAGGGGTCAAAACGGCAGTTGTTTGTGAAAGTTGTTTTGAATTTAATGAATCTGCTAACTTCTGACATTTTTTACCGAAGCCAGAAAAACAGGGGAAGGGTTACAAAAATAGCTCTATTTACAGATTGGTAGACCCGATTTGAAATCCGAATTGTTGCTTGAAAAGCAGAAGAGTAGGGGTAGATTTTATATAGAAAACATTGTTTTCTGTAAAATGTTGGGAAAGGGGTCAAAACGGCAGTTGTTTGTGAAAGTTGTTTTGAATTTAATGAATCTGCTAACTTCTGACATTTTTTACCGAAGCCAGAAAAACAGGCGAAGGGTTACAAAAATAGCTCTAGTTACAGATTGGTAGACCCGATTTGAAATCCGACTTGTTGCTTGAAAAGCAGAAGAGTAGGGGTATATTTTATATAGAAAACATAGTTTTCTGTAAAATGTTGGGAAAGGGGTCAAAACGGCAGTTGTTTGTGAAAGTTGTTTTGAATTCAATGAATCTGCTAACTTCTGACATTTTTTATCGAAGCCAGAAAAACAGGCGAAGGGTTACAAAAATAGCTCTAGTTACAGATTGGTAGACCCGATTTGAAATCCGACTTGTTGCTTGAAAAGCAGAAGAGTAGGGGTAGATTTTATATAGAAAACATTGTTTTCTGTAAAATGTTGGGAAAGGGGTCAAAACGGCAGTTGTTTGTGAAAGTTGTTTTGAATTTAATGAATCTGCTAACTTCTGACATTTTTTACCGAAGCCAGAAAAACAGGCGAAGGGTTACAAAAATAGCTCTATTTACAGATAAGTAGACCCGATTTGAAGTCCGACTTGTTGCTTGAAAAGCAGAAGAGTAGGGGTAGATTTTATATAGAAAACATTGTTTTCTGTAAAATGTTGGGAAAGGGGTCAAAACGGCAGTTGTTTGTGAAAGTTGTTTTGAATTCAATGAATCTGCTAACTTCTGACATTTTTTACCGAAGCCAGAAAAACAGGCGAAGGGTTACAAAAATAGCTCTATTTACAGATTGGTAGACCCGATTTGAAATCCGACTTGTTGCTTGAAAAGCAGAAGAGTAGGGGTAGATTTTATATAGAAAACATCGTTTTCTGTAAAATGTTGGGAAAGGGGTCAAAACGGCAGTTGTTTGTGAAAGTTGTTTTGAATTTAATGAATCTGCTAACTTCTGACATTTTTTACCGAAGCCAGAAAAACAGGCGAAGGGTTACAAAAATAGCTCTAGTTACAGATTGGTAGACCTGATTTGAAATCCGACTTGTTGCTTGAAAAGCAGAAGAGTAGGGGTAGATTTTATATAGAAAACATTGTTTTCTGTAAAATGTTGGGAAAGGGGTCAAAACGGCAGTTGTTTGTGAAAGTTGTTTTGAATTTAATGAATCTGCTAACTTCTGACATTTTTTACCGAAGCCAGAAAAACAGGGGAAGGGTTACAAAAATAGCTCTATTTACAGATTGGTAGACCCGATTTGAAATCCGAATTGTTGCTTGAAAAGCAGAAGAGTAGGGGTAGATTTTATATAGAAAACATAGTTTTCTGTAAAATGTTGGGAAAGGGGTCAAAACGGCAGTTGTTTGTGAAAGTTTAAAAAATACATGATAGTGCATTTAGTAAAACTGCTGTAACTTAAGTTCCATACTGAATAAACCTTCTCCGCATTTGACAAGCAGAGAAGTAGAGGGAAGTTTTAATCCAATATATTTTTGTCAAACTCTTTGGTTTAGTGGTCAAAATGATAGTTGTTTTGAATTTAATGAATCTGCTAACTTCTGACATTTTTTACCGAAGCCAGAAAAACAGGGGAAGGGTTACAAAAATAGCTCTAGTTACAGATTGGTAGACCCGATTTGATATCCGACTTGTTGCTTGAAAAGCAGAAGAGTAGGGGTAGATTGTATATAGAAAACATTGTTTTCTGTAAAATGTTGGGAAAGGGGTCAAAACGGCAGTTGTTTGTGAAAGTTGTTTTGAATTTAATGAATCTGCTAACTTCTGACATTTTTTACCGAAGCCAGAAAAACAGGGGAAGGGTTACAAAAATAGCTCTATTTACAGATTGGTAGACCCGATTTGAAATCCGAATTGTTGCTTGAAAAGCAGAAGAGTAGGGGTAGATTGTATATAGAAAACATTGTTTTCTGTAAAATGTTGGGAAAGGGGTCAAAACGGCAGTTGTTTGTGAAAGTTGTTTTGAATTTAATGAATCTGCTAACTTCTGACATTTTTTACCGAAGCCAGAAAAACAGGGGAAGGGTTACAAAAATAGCTCTATTTACAGATTGGTAGACCCGATTTGAAATCCGAATTGTTGCTTGAAAAGCAGAAGAGTAGGGGTAGATTTTATATAGAAAACATTGTTTTCTGTAAAATGTTGGGAAAGGGGTCAAAACGGCAGTTGTTTGTGAAAGTTGTTTTGAATTTAATGAATCTGCTAACTTCTGATATTTTTTACCGAAGCCAGAAAAACAGGCGAAGGGTTACAAAAATAGCTCTAGTTACAGATTGGTAGACCCGATTTGAAATCCGACTTGTTGCTTGAAAAGCAGAAGAGTAGGGGTAGATTTTATGTAGAAAACATTGTTTTCTGTAAAATGTTGGGAAAGGGGTCAAAACGGCAGTTGTTTGTGAAAGTTTAAAAAACACATGGTAGTGCATTTAGTAAAACTGCTGTAACTTAAGTTCCATACTGAATAAACCTTCTCCGCATTTGACAAGCAGAGAAGTAGAGGGAAGTTTTAATCCAATATATTTTTGTCAAACTCTTTGGTTTAGTGGTCAAAATGATAGTTGTTTTGAATTTAATGAATCTGCTAACTTCTGACATTTTTTACCGAAGCCAGAAAAACAGGGGAAGGGTTACAAAAATAGCTCTAGTTACAGATTGGTAGACCCGATTTGAAATCCGAATTGTTGCTTGAAAAGCAGAAGAGTAGGGGTAGATTTTATATAGAAAACATAGTTTTCTGTAAAATGTTGGGAAAGGGGTCAAAACGGCAGTTGTTTGTGAAAGTTTAAAAAACACATGGTAGTGCATTTAGTAAAACTGCTGTAACTTAAGTTCCATACTGAATAAACCTTCTCCGCATTTGACAAGCAGAGAAGTAGAGGGAAGTTTTAATCCAATATATTTTTGTCAAACTCTTTGGTTTAGTGGTCAAAATGATAGTTGTTTTGAATTTAATGAATCTGCTAACTTCTGACATTTTTTACCGAAGCCAGAAAAACAGGGGAAGGGTTACAAAAATAGCTCTAGTTACAGATTGGTAGACCCGATTTGATATCCGACTTGTTGCTTGAAAAGTTGAAGAGTAGGGGTAGATTGTATATAGAAAACATTGTTTTCTGTAAAATGTTGGGAAAGGGGTCAAAACGGCAGTTGTTTGTGAAAGTTGTTTTGAATTTAATGAATCTGCTAACTTCTGACATTTTTTACCGAAGCCAGAAAAACAGGGGAAGGGTTACAAAAATAGCTCTATTTACAGATTGGTAGACCCGATTTGAAATCCGAATTGTTGCTTGAAAAGCAGAAGAGTAGGGGTAGATTTTATATAGAAAACATTGTTTTCTGTAAAATGTTGGGAAAGGGGTCAAAACGGCAGTTGTTTGTGAAAGTTGTTTTGAATTTAATGAATCTGCTAACTTCTGACATTTTTTACCGAAGCCAGAAAAACAGGCGAAGGGTTACAAAAATAGCTCTAGTTACAGATTGGTAGACCCGATTTGAAATCCGACTTGTTGTTTGAAAAGCAGAAGAGTAGGGGTATATTTTATATAGAAAACATAGTTTTCTGTAAAATGTTGGGAAAGGGGTCAAAACGGCAGTTGTTTGTGAAAGTTGTTTTGAATTCAATGAATCTGCTAACTTCTGACATTTTTTATCGAAGCCAGAAAAACAGGCGAAGGGTTACAAAAATAGCTCTATTTACAGATTGGTAGACCCGATTTGAAATCCGACTTGTTGCTTGAAAAGCAGAAGAGTAGGGGTAGATTTTATATAGAAAACATTGTTTTCTGTAAAATGTTGGGAAAGGGGTCAAAACGGCAGTTGTTTGTGAAAGTTGTTTTGAATTTAATGAATCTGCTAACTTCTGACATTTTTTACCGAAGCCAGAAAAACAGGCGAAGGGTTACAAAAATAGCTCTATTTACAGATAAGTAGACCCGATTTGAAGTCCGACTTGTTGCTTGAAAAGCAGAAGAGTAGGGGTAGATTTTATATAGAAAACATTGTTTTCTGTAAAATGTTGGGAAAGGGGTCAAAACGGCAGTTGTTTGTGAAAGTTGTTTTGAATTCAATGAATCTGCTAACTTCTGACATTTTTTACCGAAGCCAGAAAAACAGGCGAAGGGTTACAAAAATAGCTCTATTTACAGATTGGTAGACCTGATTTGAAATCCGACTTGTTGCTTGAAAAGCAGAAGAGTAGGGGTAGATTTTATATAGAAAACATTGTTTTCTGTAAAATGTTGGGAAAGGGGTCAAAACGGCAGTTGTTTGTGAAAGTTGTTTTGAATTTAATGAATCTGCTAACTTCTGACATTTTTTACCGAAGCCAGAAAAACAGGGGAAGGGTTACAAAAATAGCTCTATTTACAGATTGGTAGACCCGATTTGAAATCCGAATTGTTGCTTGAAAAGCAGAAGAGTAGGGGTAGATTTTATATAGAAAACATAGTTTTCTGTAAAATGTTGGGAAAGGGGTCAAAACGGCAGTTGTTTGTGAAAGTTTAAAAAATACATGATAGTGCATTTAGTAAAACTGCTGTAACTTAAGTTCCATACTGAATAAACCTTCTCCGCATTTGACAAGCAGAGAAGTAGAGGGAAGTTTTAATCCAATATATTTTTGTCAAACTCTTTGGTTTAGTGGTCAAAATGATAGTTGTTTTGAATTTAATGAATCTGCTAACTTCTGACATTTTTTACCGAAGCCAGAAAAACAGGGGAAGGGTTACAAAAATAGCTCTAGTTACAGATTGGTAGACCCGATTTGATATCCGACTTGTTGCTTGAAAAGCAGAAGAGTAGGGGTAGATTGTATATAGAAAACATTGTTTTCTGTAAAATGTTGGGAAAGGGGTCAAAACGGCAGTTGTTTGTGAAAGTTGTTTTGAATTTAATGAATCTGCTAACTTCTGACATTTTTTACCGAAGCCAGAAAAACAGGGGAAGGGTTACAAAAATAGCTCTATTTACAGATTGGTAGACCCGATTTGAAATCCGACTTGTTGCTTGAAAAGCAGAAGAGTAGGGGTAGATTTTATATAGAAAACATTGTTTTCTGTAAAATGTTGGGAAAGGGGTCAAAACGGCAGTTGTTTGTGAAAGTTGTTTTGAATTTAATGAATCTGCTAACTTCTGACATTTTTTACCGAAGCCAGAAAAACAGGCGAAGGGTTACAAAAATAGCTCTAGTTACAGATTGGTAGACCCGATTTGAAATCCGACTTGTTGTTTGAAAAGCAGAAGAGTAGGGGTATATTTTATATAGAAAACATAGTTTTCTGTAAAATGTTGGGAAAGGGGTCAAAACGGCAGTTGTTTGTGAAAGTTGTTTTGAATTCAATGAATCTGCTAACTTCTGACATTTTTTACCGAAGCCAGAAAAACAGGCGAAGGGTTACAAAAATAGCTCTATTTACAGATTGGTAGACCCGATTTGAAATCCGACTTGTTGCTTGAAAAGCAGAAGAGTAGGGGTAGATTTTATATAGAAAACATTGTTTTCTGTAAAATGTTGGGAAAGGGGTCAAAACGGCAGTTGTTTGTGAAAGTTTAAAAAACACATGGTAGTGCATTTAGTAAAACTGCTGTAACGTAAGTTCCATACTGAATAAACCTTCTCCGCATTTGACAAGCAGAGAAGTAGAGGGAAGTTTTAATCCAATATATTTTTGTCAAACTCTTTGGTTTAGTGGTCAAAATGATAGTTGTTTTGAATTTAATGAATCTGCTAACTTCTGACATTTTTTACCGAAGCCA